>NW_026712312.1:2812258-3076194 GCF_030504385.1 Musca domestica
TGCAATTCGATGTAATTTCTGCAATTCGATGTAATTTTTTTTAATCCTAGATGATACATAGTTTAATGTACCTTTGTTCCACTATAATTGTACCCATTGTTATGTCTTGCGGATACATATGATGGGAAGCACGCATCAAGGCTGAGCAAACTGATTGTTTTTTGATGCATTTGTATATCATTAACGAGTTTATAAGTTTTCGGATAGGCTATTGACATTTCCAGGAGCACATCATCAGCTGCTGCTCTATCCGCTCATCTAACGGCCCTAACACCAATGACTAACACGGTATTGAGTTTGCCATGTCCTTCTGATTTTTCAAAAGTTTTACTCTATACATTAATCCCGCTAGAAAATTTATAAATTCGTCCTGTTTAAATAATGAAAGGAATTCTTGAAGTTCATGGTCCAAATTTCTGATATCTTCCTGAGAAGAGAATATGGATAGATCCATAAGCCTCCTGCCTTTAACTCTTTGCTTAGGCTTAGGCCCATTTGAGGTAGTTCTAAAACGTTTCCGTATGCCCTTTAGTCTGAACCTCTACGATATTTGGCCCAAAATCAGTGGTCCTTGAAGTATTTATGCCGCTAACTAGAGGGATGGAAGCAATAGTGAAACCATAATTATAGGCTTCACTTTGGAAAGGAGGGCATATTACCTTTGTCATCCCGTTTGTAACATACCTAAATATTTGTAGATCCCATAAAGTATATATATTCATAATCAGCATAGAAATCTAAGACGATCTTACGATGTCCGTCTGTCTGTCTGTTAAAATCACGATATAGTCCACATTTTTTTAACGTAGAGCGTCAAAATTTAGCGGAACAATTTGTATTGTGTCTAGGATTTTTTAGGATTGAAAATAAAATATATCCGTCCACGTTTTGGTATAGTCCCCATATAACGGTACCTCCCGATTTTTGGTATTTTATTGATTTGGTCACATTTTTCACGGATTTGTCTAAAAATTGGTATTTGTGTGTCCTAACGGGTTCTAGCTCCGTTGCCGAAACACTGTATGTATAGGTTCACGTTTTTGTATAGCCGCATATGGTGGTACCTCCCGGTATTCGATATCTTGATGATTTTTGCGACATTTTCCAACGAATATGTCAAAAAATTGGTATTTGTGGGTCACAAATGGGTTCTAATGTTTCCTTTATCCTAAGGTGGAGGGTATTAAAAGTTCGGCCCGGCCGAACTTAATGTTTTTTTACTTGTTTTTTTCTATACCCTCATAGTTCAGGTACGAGAACTATATGACAATCCCGAATATTAAATGCCGTGTATTTTCAGCTTATCTCTTTCAATTTTTTTCAGATTTTGTAGGACATATTTCTGTCAAAGTGTGCCTCATTGAAATAACGGTTCCAGGTCCTAAGTCTCTTTGGAGCAAATCCGTTTTAGGATATTTTAAGTTGATCTAATCTAGTCAGTCTATCTGTTGCAGCGCAACATAATTCGCGAAATGAGTATCCAACCTGGGCACTCCGTAATATTTTGAATCATCTTAGATCATTGAGCGAAGGAAGGACCCAAAACCACATCCATATCTGAATCCGAGATACTAAGAGAGGCCTCAATATAAAATTTCGAGATTCCAGCTCTATTCATTCGCCCAATACCAAATTAAGTAACACTTAGTACTTCTCGACCAATTATATTGTGCATTTGCAAAATCTCCTCCATATCTCAATTCCAGCTACCAATAATGACATCTATATCAAATTTCAGGATTTTAGCTCTATCCCATCACCCAATACCAAATTTAGTATCACTTCGCACAAATATAGATCGTATTTCGCCAAACCAACGCCAAATTTTAACCTAAGATACCATTTCACTGAACCGGGATTTTATCTTTAACCCTACATCCAATATCAAATATAGTACTTTTCGTATAATTAAAGTACACATCTCCGAAACCACGTCCATCTATAAACAGCGGCCCCAATACCAAATTTTAGATTTCAAGAAATACCTACCCGATACCAAATATAGTGCTATTTAGTACGTTTCGTTCAATTAAAGTACACACTTCAAAATATATCTCAAACCCAGATACTAACAAAGATCTCAATATTAAATTTCAAGATATCAGTTATATCCCTTCACCCAATACCAAACGGAGTACGTTGTAGTACTTTTTCGTACACTTATGGTGGAAATTTCCAAAAAATCTTTGGTGCTTCCATCTTACCCTCCATCATTGACCATCATTCCAAATTTAAGAGTTCCAGTTCTACTCCTTCCTCAAAGGGTACAATATTTAGTACTTTTTGTGCGAATTTCCAAAAACCTAGCCGTACCACACGCCCACGCTCCAAGACTGATCGTCGTTCAAAGATTTCAAGATTTTAGCTTCAAATGTTTTGTCTGGGCGTCGATTCTCAGTCAGTCGGTTATTTAACTACTCTTTGAAGATTCAAACTAGGAATCAAGGTATGTGTGTCCATTGCAACAAGGATTCCAGGATATACTAAGATTCTCATAATCCTTCTACTAAATGCTTATTCAATGTTCGCTCTCTTCAAATTCCTTCAAGCATCTCCCTTGAACTTAGTTTGCAAATATTCTAAACCGAATTACACCTACCACTTACTCTAAATATCCTTGATGGCTAAAAAGGATAATTATACACACCCAAGTCTTCCCATAAATTCCAGTCTCTTTGATACGAAAAAAAATAAGTAAATCAATCACTTGTCAAGACTTCCAGAAAAATTGTGAGAAAAAAACCGATAAAAACCAGATCATGATGCTGGTGGTCGGTCGGTTGGTCTATTATTTTCACATCCTCCACATCCAAAGGACGAAGACGACTAAGATCATTACGTAAAGAAAATAGGGGGACTATTGGACAATTATCTAGCCATCAAAATTGGCGTAATAAATGTTTGAGCTATTAGGAAATTGTTTAGGGCTGTCCCGCACACACACACACAATACCCACATTTTGGTGTTTTTTCGATATCATTTGGCAAAAACAAAAAACCGGAGCAGAATTTCGTGAGAGATTTTTTTTATGACTTGACTTGGATTTTTGGTTGTTCGAGTTTTGTTGCTGCTTGTTTGGCAATAACAACACAGGACTGCAAGTGGAGTAAAGTGCACCACAGGGAAGCGTAAGGATGGCACACGGCTGGCAGGTACCAGGACAATGGTGTGTCTAGCAAAAGGCAACAACAAAACTTTTCCTTCTCTCCTGGCTCAAAAAATTCAGTTTAAAGTTAAACCAAACGATGAGAAAAATTGCAGGTGAAATGTTGAGCCAGAGCAGTAGAATTGGAGAATGAGCTATGAAATTATACGCTTTTGTCAAATCATGCTGCAATGAGGCACTTGATGATGGGCCTCATTGTTTGGCTGTTTTGTGTTGAGCTCGATGAGACAATGTAAGCGAAAATTTGTCTCTATTGTTGAGCAATCTTGAGCTCACAGTATGACCAACTACTGACTTTTTGAGATTTTCGAAACCAGAAAAAATATAAACAGAGAATGTATTTCCCAAAAGGAGGTCGTTCGTTCCCAGGACTTGGTGGTGAAGAAAGGATGAAGAAGCCAGTCAACCAGTCAGTCAGCCAGCCAGCTGATGACCCAAGATTTTTCCCATAGCCTCAACAGGCAAAGGGGGAGTTGTTGTTGCCTCGAATGTTGAGCCACCAGTTGAACAGTTATTTTTTCGACTTGTGGATATAACAGGACACTCGGCAAAGGATCAGGTTGTTCCAAACAAAATCATTTCTCTACCGAGTTTGGTTTCTCAGGATATTAGTTGTTGTTGGGCCAGAGATTCTTATTTTTCCTTGTGCCAAAGGAAGAGTGAGAGAGAGCGAGATGGAGGGAGAGTGGAAAACTGATATGTCAACCTGACAAACGGAACGAAATCTTCCAACAAGCCGTATAAGTGGCTTCTTTGGGCAAATATTAAATGACTTTTCTGTTCCTCGTCGTCTTCTTGTGCGTTGTTGACATTTTTTGTTGTTGTAAATCGCAAACTAGGATCGCATCACATCGACCGGCTAATGGTGTTGTTTTTTTTTTTGTCCATCAGCAGGATACTTATTTTTCGTCGAAGTTTTGCCATAACGTTATGGTCTCCTCTGTGTGATATTTTAAGAGCCTCGATGGATGGGAATGGGATAAGAAAACTACTTGTCGCCTGGTTCGGTTATTAATTGACCATCTTTGCACTTGGAAAACAACAACACCAAGAGCAACAGCTCAACAAGGCTGGGAAAATAAGATTTTTTTCTTTTTTTTTTGGTGGAGAGGACACATCTCATCTTTCCCTTTTGCTGTTATCTCCTTGACTCCTCACCAGGCTAGGCGTCAGAGCCAGAATTGTGCAAATCCCACCAACAACATCCGTTGTGAGAAGATTTCTCGTTTTTTTGGGTTTTGTGCGGGGACACAAAGTCAGTGTCCTTTCTCGCAGGACAATACCAAAAACAAAAAATCCCAATAAAATGTATCGTATGTCATTTGTAGCGTTATTAAAAAGCCGTTCAACAAATAGTAAGGCCAACGGTTTATCTGAAAATCCTCTATATTGATTTTTAGTTTCAATAAACAACATATACATTTCATTACTTGAAGGGCAAAGGACAATGTAGAGGACAGGCATATAAAAAATCGGGTTATTGTCCTAATGCCATAGAAATAAAAAGGATATAAAATGAGAAAGATAAGGTCAAAAAGGCTAATGATGTCGGCGGAGAATTTTTGATATTCAATATCGTAATCTGCATTAATAAGTTGTGGCTGTATGAAGGCATTGTTTCACCGAAACTTTGTAGGAACATTGAAGATATGAATAACCATTACTTTTATTTAATCGGGGTCAAATTAGCAGGAAATAAACCTGTGTCAGGCCCTTTAACAAATTTATATTCTATATTCCTCGATTTGAATGTTTTTATACCCTGAGGCATATGGCTACAGAGGACATATAGAGAGAGCCCAGGTCTCTTTAGACAAAAGCCGTTTTAGGAAATTTAGAGTCGATCTATGGGTGTCCGTCTTTTCTCACGTCTGGCTGGCTGGCACAATAACTCTGGAAAAGAGTATTCGATTAGGTCCAAACTTGGTACATAGTAATATTATTGTCAAACTAAGATCGTGTTCGGAGATGGGCAACATTGTCCTACTCGTTCTGATACCTTACCCACAAAAGTTCAACATTTTCAAATTAAATATGTTACTTCTTAGAAACAGAAAGGATCATCTAATATGGTATTAGTTCTAGACTAAGTGTGAAAATTGACAATATAGGTCGTCCACTCCATCACGTACCTCCCCACAAGTGGTCAAAATGTTGAATAATCATGAAGCTCATAAAATGCGAAATAAACATTCAATTCTTTTCAAATTTCACGCATCGCAATATTTCTACCAACACAAGATCTGGCGTGAGGATGAAATACATCGGTCCATTCCTTCTGGCGCCTCCCCCAAAAAGGTTCAAAATTTTGAATAGCCAGGAAGCTCGTAAAACGCGAAATTAACATTCAGACTTCACACACCTCAATATTTCTATGAACACAAAATCTGTTATAAAGATGGACCATTCCTTCTGGTACCGCTCCCACAAAAGGGGCAACATTTTGAACACCCATGAAGTTCATAAAATCCGAAGTAAGCATACGGTTCTCTTTACATTTCACAAACCTCATTATTTTTCCAGTAGGCAGTCTAATCGTAAATGGTCAATGTAGGTCCACGTTTTCATATAGCCCCCATTTAACGGTACCTCCCGATATTCGGTATTTTGATGTTTTTAGCGACATTATTTACCGGAATTTTTTAAAATTTGGTATTCAAAGTTCGTAATGGATACTACAGTCTAAGACAGAAAATTATCTGTGCAGGTCCACGTCTTCGTATAGCCCCCATATAACGGTTCCTCCCAATATTCGGTATTTTGATGATTTTAGCGACATTATTTAACGAAATTGTTTCAACTTTGGTATTTGAAGTTCGTAATGGATACTACAGCCCGAGACAGAAAATTATCTGTGCAGGTCCACGTCTTCGTATAGCCCCCATATAACAGTTCCTCCCGATATTCGGTATTTTGACGATTTTAGTGTCATTATTCACCGGAATTGTTTCAATTTACGTATTTAGAGTTTGTAATGGGAACTACAGTATGTGACAGAAATTTGCTTATGCAGGTCCAGGTCTTCGTATAGGCCGCATATATCAGTAGCTCCCAATATTCGGTATTTTGACGAGTTTAGGTACAATACCCATCGAAATTGTTTGAGATATCGTATTTGAAGTTCGTAATGGATGCTACAGCCTGTGACTGAAAATTGTCTGTGCTGGTCCAGGTATTCGCACAGCTCCAATGTAACGGTACCTCCCTATTTAAGATATTTTGATGATTTTATCTAAATTATTCACCGTTTATTTCAAGTTTCGAATTTGAATATGGTAATGGCTTATGACAAACAATTCCTATGTAGGTCCACGTCGTATAGACCCCAATATAACGGCTATATTCGGTATTTTAAAAATTTTAACAAAATTTTTTATTTTTTGAAAATTTCCAAATTCGTTCCAAATGGTGGAGGGTATTTGAAGTTCGACCAAACTTACTGCTTTTTAACTTGTTATTTATCCAACGTCTGCTGTGAAGATGGGATATAGCGGTCCACTCCTTCAGGTACCTCCCCCACAAGGGTTATAATTATATTTCCATCAACACAAGTTCTGTTATAAAAATGGTAGATATCGAACCATTTTTTCTGTTGAATTTTGTCGCTAAAATCATCAAAATACCGAATATTTAGGGTACCGTGGTTCTATATACACAATTCTATTCCAGCGGGTAAAGTATTCAGAAAGAACCCCTTGTGTGGATTTTCAGACAATTGCATTGAAAAATTTGGCTACAATCATAAAATACCGAATATCTGGAGGTATCGTGGACCTATATAGAAGTTCATATAATTTAATAAAAAAAAATGTGCCTAACATCATCAAAATACCGAATGTCGGGAGGAATGATAGTGTGAGGGCTATACGATATCGTCGACCGATAGCTCATTTCGAACTTGATCTGCCTGCAGACAAAAAAACTGATCTGTGCAAAATTGTAGCTTCCTATCTTAATTCCTTTTGATCCCAGCGTGATTACAACAGACGAACGGACAGTGCTTAATCGTCTTTGAAATTTATGCTAGGAACACAATTGGAGCGAACGACGAATTTCGCTTCTGTTATGATTATTCAAATGTTTAACCCATTATGCAGTTGGTTCCGAAGGAATTGGCCAATATTGGCCACTTCGTGTCGGACGTAAATAAATATGATATAAATATTGTGACCTGCTAGGTCTGGACTGTGTTGTGTTAATGGAAATTTTGGAATATACCAAGTCTTGAATCGAATCGGATGTCAATTTCGCTTTTTATGAGCTTCATGGATATTCAAAATTTTGAGCTTTTAGGGGGGAGGTGCCAGGAGTGGACCTATATATCCCATCTTCACAACGGATCTTTCGTTTGTGTAAATAATGGGATGTGTGAAAATTTAAGACAATCGGGTTCTTACATCACATTTTATAAGACTTATAGTTATTCAAAATTGTTACCCTTTGTGGGGGAGGTACTTGATGGAGTGGACCGATATTGTCCATTTTCACACCTAACTTAGCACTGATGTAAATATTAGGATTTGCAAAGACCAAGACACCAGACCTTAATATAAGCATAAAAGTTAATATAAGCATTGCGATGTGTGAAATTGGAAGGCAATCGGACTCTTACATCACGTTTTATGAGAGTTGTAATTATTCAAAATTTTGACCATTTGTGGGGAGATACTTGATAGAGTGGACCGATATTGAGCATTTTCACACCTGACCTAGCACCGATTATCGTTTCTCTTTCTCGATCTAACTCGATCTAAGTGTGACAAAAATATTGCGATGTACCAAGTTTGGACCAAATCGGATACTCCCTTCGAGAGTTATCGTGCGCACCAGCCAGACAGACAGACGGACGGACATCGCTAGATCGACTCCAAATGTTCTGACACGGATTTGGTCCAAAGAGACTTAGGGTCTAAAACCATTATTTCGACTAGGCACGTCTTGACCGTATCAAATGATATACACCCTCTGTAGCCATATGGCTGAGGGTATAAAAGCGAAATATCTCTTACCTCACTTAAAAATGAACAAATGGTGCTTTGATTGTATAATTTAATAAACCCACACTTTATATTAAGATATCTAACAGTGAATTGCTCAACAATTAACGGAAGCGGAAGTTTTGTCTGACTTAAATAATTTGTTGGTATATTTGCAATGGCAGTTAAAAAAACAACGCAAAAAATCAGGTACGTTTTCTCATGAATGAAAAAGGATATGTATATCATCAAGAAATCATCATCATCATCATTATCATCGCCAGGAGATATCAATGGAAATTCCAAGAATTTTTATTAACCATTCAAGAGGCCATCCAGTCGTTTGTTCGTTTCATCATTCATTCATGAACTACTTACGTGATGTTCACAACGTATTCGACATGATAATTGAATTGAACAACAATTGTAAAAGGCAAAAAAAAGTGCGCATCCAAGCTTTCATTGCTAAGGCTTTTACTACCAACAATTTTCTAAGAATTTTGTTTTGTGCTCAAAACAATTATTTTAAGCTCAACATGAAGGTGGGATTGTATGTTGAGCTCAATAAATGAGCATTAGCATGAGCATGAGCATGGGAGGATAACAGACAACCGTTGTACATTTATTTCATCCGCCTAGGCCATAAACCTTAAATGAAAAAAGGCAAAGTAGACGATTTTTTGATGTTTCTTTCATCCGCATTTCATTTACCTTCCCCAAGGAACAATCTCATTTGTTGATAATGAAAACGTGTGGTTATTGTCAGACTTCTTGGAATCGAAAGGTTTGACAAAAAGTCCAGCCAAAAGCAATGATGACGAAATGTTTAGGGTTTCTCATGATTATCGCAAGGATTATTAAAAAAGAGAAGTCTCTATAAATCGTGGATTTTTTAAAGAAAATATTCCAAAAACTTGGATTTTTTAAAGAAAATATTCCAAAAACGTGGATTTTTTAAAGAAAAATTGTAAAAGACTTTTTGAGCCTACTTGAGCCTCAAACGTGGATTTTTTAAAGAAAATATTCTAAAAACGTGGATTTTTTAAAGAAAATATTCCAAAAACGTGGATTTTTTTTAAGAAATAATTCAAAAAAAAAATTTGGATTTTTAAAAGAAAATATTCCACAAATTTGGATTTTTAAAAGAAAAATTTTCAAAGACTATTTGATTCTGCTTGAGCCACAAACGTGGATTTTTTTAAAGAAAATATTCCAAAAACGTGGATTTTTTAAAGAAAATATTCCAAACACTTGGATTTTTTAAAGAAAATATTCCAAACACGTGGATTTTTTAAAGAAAATATTCCAAACACGTGGATTTTTCAAAGAAAATATTCCAAACACGTGGATTTTTTAAAGAAAATATTCCAAACACGTGGATTTTTTAAAGAAAATATTCCAAAAACTTGGATTTTTAAGAAAATTTTCCAAAAACGTGGATTTTTTAAAGAAAATATTCCAAAAACTTGGATTTTTTTAAAGAAAATATTCCAAAAACGTGGATTTTTTAAAGAAATTATTCCAAAAACTTGGATTTTTTAAAGAAAATATTCCAAAAACGTGGATTTTTTAAAGAAAATATTCCAAAAACTTAGATTTTTTAAAGAAAATATTCCAAAAACGTGGATTTTTTAAAGAAAATATTCCAAAAACTTAGATTTTTTAAAGAAAATATTCCAAAAACGTGTTATAACCATGTTATAGGAATACATTTAGAGAACGTTTATTAGCTTTTAAGGACATTATTCAGAATCACACAAACAGATTATTTAGGATACTTTTACGAGCCATCACAAGAATTTTTAGGATAAGATTTAAGGGCCAGGAAAAGGAGGTTTAGCTGAAGCTAGAATCTTGAAATTTAGCACGAGGGTCAGTCTTGGTGCGTAGACGTGTGACAAAACTGGGTTTTTGGAAATTCGTACTACAAGAATACGAAAAGCTTCAAAATGTACTACGAATTCAATACTTAGCATTGGAAAAACAAAATGAACAAGAAATCTTCAATTTGGAGCGAGAGTCATTGATGGAGAGCAGAATTGACGTACCAACAGTTTCTTAAAATTCGAACTTTAAGATTACGAAAAGTTCTAAAATGGTACTAAACTTCTAAAATGGTGCCATTTGGAATTATGTCAACGGGTGGATCAAAAAACTGGAAATTTGCTACGACAATCTAAATTGGAAAATAAGTTTGTTATATGAAGGTAGTTTTAGAAATGTATACTCAGTGTGCGAACTGTACTAAATAGTACTAAATTTGGAACAGTTTGGTTTAGGGTGTTCGGATAAAGCCAGCCATTCTGAAATTTTGTACTGGGGTCTCCGTTGGTGGTTGGTTTGTGATAAAGAGTTGGTTTTGAAAATGTGTACTTCATGTGCACGAAAAGTACTAAATAGTACTATATTTGGTACAATTTGTTATTCGGTGAGGAATAAATAGTGCTTGAAATCTCAAATTTAGTATTAGGATTGATAAGAGAGAGCTTGAATCCTAAAATTTGATATTGAGGTCACAGTTGTTATCTGGTATATACAGGTGGTTTTGGAAATGTGTACTATAATTGTACGAAGAGTACTAAATGTTACTAAATCTGGTCTTTGTTTTTCTGAAATTTGATATTTAGATTACTGAGATTTGGCCATTTGCACCACATTTGTACGAAACGTACTAAATGGTACCAAATTTGGTATTGGGTGAAGAAATAGAGCTAAAATCCTGAAATTTGATATTTAGATAATTTTGTAACTGGAATTAAGATATGAGTGCGGTTTAGAAATGTGTACTATAATTGTACGAAAAGTACTGAATGGTACTATATGTTATATTAATGAAAAGATGGAGATACAATTCTGAAATTTGATATTTATATAATTCTTAGTGTCTGGAATTGTGATATGGGTGTGGTTTAGAAATGTGTACTACAACTGTGGGAAAAGTACAAAATGGCACTAAATTTGGTATTGGGTGAAGGAATAGAGAAAAATCCTGAAACTTGATCTCTGCTGGTATCAGAGATTAAGAAATGGAGGTGGTTTCGGCAATGTGTACTATAACTGTAAAAAAAGTACTGAATAGTACTATTTTTGCTAATAATGAAGAGATTGAGATTAAATTCTGAACTTTGATATTTAGATAACTGTTGGTAAGCGGAATTGAGATACGGGTGTGGTTTCGGAAATTGGTACTATATTTGTTGGAAAAGTACCAAATTACACTACATTTGGAATTGGGTGAACGAAAATATATAAAATTCTGAAATTTGATACTTCGATCACTGTTGCTATATGGGGTTACGATATGGAGTTGTTTTTGGAAATGCGAACTTTGGTTGAACGAAAAGTACTAAATCGTACTAAATTTGGTATTGGGTGAAGATATAGAGCTAAAACCCTGTCATTTGATGTAGATGTCACTGTGGTTAAGATATGGAGGTGGTTTTGGAAATATGTACCATAATTGCACGGAAAGTACTAAATGGTACTAGCTTTGGCATTGGGTGAAGGGAAAGAGCTGAAACCGTAAAAAATTTTGTTGCGCTATATATTGGTGTGAAGAATTGAGATATGGGACGGTTTTGTAAATGAGTACTTGAATTATTTGAAAGGTACTAAATCTTAATAAATTTGGTACTAAGTTAATGCATCGAACTGGAATCCCGAAATATGGTATTGAGGCCTCTGTTGGTATCTGCTGGTGGTTTTGCCAATGCATACTACAATTGATCGAAAAGTACTCAATGGTACTAATTTTGGATCACTGTTGGTGTCCAGGATAGGGAGATATAGATTGTTTGGGATACACGTACTAAATGTTACTAAATTTGGTATTGGGTGAAGGGATAGAGATGAAATCCTTAAATTTGATATTGAGGCCTCTGTTGGTATCTGGAATTGAGTTATGGAGGTGGTTTTGGAAATGTGTGCTATATTTCTTGAGGTAAAATTGGGAAGCGGTTGAAGAGAAAGAGCTGAAATTCCGATATTTGGTAATGAGGTATCTGTTGGTATCTGCGATTGGAATATGGAGGTTGTTTTCTGAAATTTGCACTATAATTGTACGAAAAGTACTAAATAGTACTATATATATAGTGTGAAGGAATAGAGACGAAATCCCGAAATTTGATCCAGAGATCTCTGTTAGCATCTGGTGTCGAGATCTGGTGGTGGTTTAACAAATACGGACTACCACTGTTTGAAAAATACTAAATTATAATGAATTTGGATTAATATTGGTGTCTAGGATGGAGAGAAGTAGATTGTGTTGGATATGCGTAATAAATGTGGCCGATATTCTAAAATTTAAGATTGAGGTCACAGTTGGTTTCCAGGGTTTACATATGAAGACGTTGAAACAGTTTTAGACAGCAAAATTGGACATGGGCCCATTGTGCACGGGGTCTACTAACACCCTTCTCTGTAGACTTCATAGTGACAGATTTTGAAGACATTTTGGAGTAAAAGATAAGCACTTTCCTAAATTTTTTTTCCAAAAAAGAAAAAAAAAATCCAAATTTAACAACTTACTTCATTCCTTTCGAAAGCTGTAGTAATTTCCCAAGACTGACAGACACATGGGCGTAACTAAATCGACATATAATTTCATACTGCTCAAGAATGCACATACTTTGTGAGTAGAAAATATCTAGGGTTGATGGTGGTATGCAAATAATGATGTCATGGGAAGGTTTTTGGGAAACTAATAAGAAATTCAACAAATTGTTGACATATAAGCAATAAAAAATCGACCACCGTTAATTAATATATTACCCTGGAGCATATTTGGCACGAAATTTGTTTGTACCTGTTATCCAAAATATTTTTGGTGGAGGGGTGGGGTACCCCCCACAACTAAATATCTACAAATAGCACATCCACAACGATGGAGTCTACCAAAAAACTAATTAAGGAGCATAGACTACTGAGATCCACACCTCGCCTTGAGGACTGCCTGAGAAACGGCAATTCGCCGAATTGTGTGTTCGTCTTGCCTGAGATAAGATTTATGAATGATACGATATGAATGATCCTCGTTGTTTTCCTCGTTTCGTAACAAATATTTAACTTTTGATAAATCGCCCTGGCAAACAGTTATTTACTCTGCGCTTGGGCAATTCAAAGATGAATGGATAGATAGAATGGAATGGATGGATAGGTTGGCTGGTTGCATGGATGTGGGTTATCTCCGCGCACTCAACCTGCACTCCTCACTCACTTGTGATTTCGTTTATCAGTCGACAAGGATCTTAAGGTGACACTATTTATTTTGGGTGTCATTTTGTGTTTCGTTTTCTCTACTTCTCTACTTTTGATTATTTATTTGCCTGTTGTGTAATCAATGAACAAACTATTTATGTTTCATCTTTGACAGTGATTAGAAAAAAAAAGAAATGTTACCAAGAATGGACAAAATTCAGAGAAGTAATATTTGTATTTGTTGGAAGAAAACATCGAAAAGGTCCATGCGATAGATAATAAGGCTGTGATTACCGCTCACAACATGATCACGTTTTACGTTTTTTAGTTAAATGTTCTTCTAATTAAGTGGAATAACTAGGATAAGTCCCCCATTTTAGAGTTGTTATACTATCTTTACAAGACCATAAATTCTTTGGAGATTTTCATTGGAAATTGTAATGATCTCGATAAACAAAAGGAGGACTGATCTATATTTGGAGATAAATTCGCCTTTGGAAAAAATAACGTAAATTTAAAGTGTTATGTAATGAAGAAGTTAGTGGAGAACTCGCTTTCGGAAAGAGAAAGGGCTAAAAATACTTATATCGTTATTAAAAAAATTCTCGAACAACGAATAAATTGGAAGGGTGTTTTGAAATACCTATTACATCTTGATGCAATACTAATATCACATTTTACTACCAAGTGACTGATACTTCGTCAGCGAATAAGTCCACCTAAAAAAATTTAGATTCCTTCCAACAGTTTGTGTAAGGCTCACTCAGTACCAAATTTCGTACCTTTCAAATAATTTTAGTACTCATTTGCAAAACCGTTCCCAGACACCAACAGATATCGCACTATAAAATTTTACGTTTGCAGCTCTATCTCTTTACCCAATAGCAAATTTAGTACCATTTAGTACTTTTCCTACAATTATAGTACACATTTCTAAACCACACCCATATCTCAATTCCGCTTACAAACAGTTCCCTAAATAGCTAATTTCAGAATTTTATCTCTATCTCATCATTAATACCAAATATAGTACCATTCAGTACTTTTCGTACCATTATTGTACACATTTCCGAAAATACCTCCTCCATATTTTAACCACAGTGACCTCTATATCAAATTTCAGGATTTTAACTCTATTCCTTCACCCAATACCAAATTTGGCTACAAACCCCGCCGAATCTCAAACACTGATACCATCAGTAATCTAAGTATCAAATTTCAGGATTTCAGCTCTTTAATTCTCAACATTACCAATTTAGTAGCATTTAGTACAATTACAGTACGCATATCCAAAACCAGCTCCTTCTCTAAACCAGAAGCACCAACACTGACATTCAAATCAAATTTCTGTTCGAAACTCTATTCCTTTACCCAATACCAAATTAAATACTTTTCATACAATTATAGTACCCATTTCCGAATCTACCTCCATATCTTAATCCCAAAAACCAATAGAGACCTCAATATAAAATTTCGTGTTCCCAGCTCAATCCCTTCAGCCAGGAGGCAACTTTGTACCGCTTAGTACTTTTCGAGCAACTATAGTACACATTTCCAAAAACACCTCCATATCTCAATTCCAGATACCAACAGGGGCCTTCAATATCAAATTTGAGGATTCCAGCCCCTTCCCTTCAGCCAATACCAAATTTAGTAACATTTGGTAGTTTGCCTACAAATATAGGACACATTTCCAAACCCCCGCCAAATCTGAAATACAGATATCATCAGTAGTCTAAATATAAAATTGTAGAATTTTATTTCTATCCATTTCCCCAATAACAAATTCAGTACCATTTGAATGCATTTCCAAATCTCGAACATAGATACCATCTGTAATCTAAATATAACATTTCAAAATGTTATTTCTATCCCTTCATCCACAACCAAATATAGTACCATTCAGTTCTGTTCGTGAAATTATATATCCAAGCTTCACATGAATATCGACCCTTATACCAAATTTCAGATTTCAAGCACTATATGTTCAACCAATACCAATTGGACAATATAGAGGGTGAGATAAAAAAAAACTGCAACAAAATCAAACGCCATAATTTTTACATTTTTTTTTATTTTATTGGA
Organism: Musca domestica; assembly: GCF_030504385.1. Lineage (NCBI taxonomy): Eukaryota > Metazoa > Arthropoda > Insecta > Diptera > Muscidae > Musca > Musca domestica. Next base: position 2,827,683 of record NW_026712312.1, read on the forward strand.
TGGAAGCAAAAAATGTCGGAAATAGCATCAGATTTTAGAATAAGTTTAGATTTGTTCGAATTGGTCACCTTTGGCACGAATTATGGCCTTCAGACGGCCATTGAAACAGTCTCACGCTGCCCGAATGTTGCGCTGCGGTACTTTGGCCCATTTCCGGCTAATCGCTTGCTTAAGGAGGAGGATCGACACTTTGGTATTTTTCAGTGCCCACCTTGCTTTCCAAAATACTACAGACACAATAGTTCAACGGATTGGTATCCGGAGATTTCGGTGGCCATTGTGCGCTGGAAATGAAGCGAGGTACCTAATTTTGTAAACATTCTTGTGTGGCGCGTGCTAAGTGCGATGGTGCTGAGTCCTGTTGGAATGTTCAAGGTCTGCGGTCAAAATGTTTGCGTGCCCAAGGCCTTATACACTATCCAGAATATTTTCGCGATAATATTCGGCATGTATTCTGATGCCACAGTCGCTTAATACGAGCGGAGAGCGATCATCGGCTGTTATGGCGACCCACACCATCAACATGACTGAGCGCTTGAGTTCTGGTAGCCAGCCGAAGGTGCACATTTTGCTTCAACTGGGCTCAATTCATTAGAAAGACGACATTTTGTCAACTAGACCATTGCTCAAAATTCCAACTAACAACTATCTGATTAGACTTTCCAAAAACTAGTAATACCTTTACCTTTAATAGTGGCGCATATTATAGTTATCAGACAGACCATTAAACCTTCTCGTGACTTTCGTTTAAAATATAACTACAGTTTTAATTGAGTTTCGATTAACATACATCATCAAATAGCTCATGTCTTTCGTTTGAATATGGAAACTCCAATTAGTTCTAAGAAAACCCTATCAGCCATAATTTCTAATTTGACAGATGCTTCTTAGTAGCTATTCAATATTCCAATAAAATTTGGTAAAGAAAATTTAGTAAAGAAAACTATATAGAATACCAGGCTTAACAACTCGTGTAACCAAAGCTGTTTCCTAAGACAACAAAATTATTCTGTGTGTAAATATTTCATATAAAATCTGAATTAAAAACAAGTGAAAAAGCAGTAAGTTCGGCCGAACCGAACTTTGAATACCCTCCACCATTTGGAACGAATTTGGAAAATTTCAAAAAATAAAATCCTTAAAAAATTCAATTAAAATAAATAAAATTCGGATATAGCCGTTATGTTGGGGTCTATACGACGTGGACCTACATAGGAATTGTTTGCCATTGGCCATTACCATATTCAAATTCGAAACTTGAAATAAACGGTGAATAATGTAGCTAAAATCATTAAAATATCATATTTAGGGAGGTACCGTTATATCGGAGCTGTGTGAAGACCTTGACCATCATAGACAATTTTCTGTCATAGGCTGTAGCATCAATTACGAACTTCAAATACGACAACTCAACCAATTTCGGTGGGTATTGTACCTAAACTCGTCAAAATACCGAATATAGGGAGGTACTGTCATATGGGGCCTATACGAAGACCTGGACCTGCATGGACAATTTTCTGTCACAGACTTCAAATGCCAAATTTGAAACAATTCCGGTTAATAATGACGCTAAAATCATCAAAATACCGAATATTGGGAGGTGCCGTTATATGGGGGCCATACGAAGACGTGGACCTGCCCAGACAATTTACTGTCATAGGCTGTAGTATCCATTATGAACTTCAAATACCAAATTTGAAACAATTCCGGTGAATAATGTCGCTAAAATCATCAAAATACCGAATATCGGAAAGAACCGTTATATGGGGGCTATATGAAAACGTGGACCTATATGGCCCATTTACGAACTTAACCTGCCTATTGGAAAAACAAACATGTGTGCAAAACTTTAGCCTTCTATCTCAATTCATTCGAAAGATAGCGTGATTACAACAGACAGACGGACATCGCTAAGTCGACTTAGACTTTTACGCTGATCAAGAATATATATACCTTGTTGGATCTGACATGAGTATTTCGAGGAGTTACAAACGGAATGACAAAGTTAATATACCCTCCATAGTATGGTGGAGCAATACAAATAAAAGCAATGAAATAGTTTGAGTATTTATGAAACTATTTAGATTTCAACAAATATTTAAAAATGGTCTTATTTGGATAACAATGTACGAATCTGGTATCATCTGATTCTCCAATTTATCCTTTACAGTTTGAAAAATATTTCGTCGCATGTGGATGATGAGTTTAAAAAGGTGTTTGTTTGCCATTTATGGAGATTTTTATTTGGCAAACATTGACCATATCGGAACACACACACACATATTTACAAAACGTTCTCTGCAAAAAGATAGATGCATGTCGAATTTCAGTGTGTTTAACTGTGACTTTCTCGCAAAGGTCATCAACATTTACATTTACAATCGAACATAGTGACCGGCAGATATGTTTGTACTGCTCGTGGGAAATATTTTCAAGTGAACCTCAGTAAAAAAAAACGACAAGGAAATACGAAAAAACGGAAGGAACTATATCAATTGATAGGTTATCATTTGACTGCAGGATAGGATTGTAGAAGTCATGAGTTTATAAAAATTGTTTGTTTGCCATTTATGAAGATTTTAATATGGCAAACATTGACCATTTCGAAATATGCACACATATTTAGAAAATGTTTATCCACAAACGATAGATGCATCTCAGGTTACAGTTTATCTAACGGAGACTTTGATTCGAAGGTCATCATAGTTTACAGACATAGCACTCATAGCTGACTGGATATATTTGCATTTCTCGTGGGAAATATTTTAACCAAACATTCATTTCGTAGTTAGAGGTTATTGAACTTCCGTAAAAACGGCAGGGTGATGTGGGGAAAACGGAAGTCTAGAAATAAGAGGTTTACGAAAAGTTCTAAAACGACTCTATTTCTTATAAAATTATACCATATGGTATTATGTGAACGGATAGAGCTAACAACTTTAAAGTTGGTATGAAAATCAAAGCTGAAAAGTAAGTTTTATATATGAAGGTGATTTTGGAAATGTGTACTAAGTGTGTGAACTGTACTAAATGGTACTAAATTTGGAACAGTTTGGTTTTGGGTTAACCGATGAAGTGGGAATTTTGATAATTTGTATTAGGCTCCCTGTTGATGGTAGGTTCATGATAAAGAGGTGTTTTTTTTTTTTTTAATGTACTGCATGACAACAAAGAGAACTAAATAATACTATATTTTGTTACAATTTGGTATTGGTTGAAAAGATAGTCCTTGAAATCTCAAATTTAGTATTAGGATCGCCGTTCATGTCTTGCCTGGACATATGGAGGAAATTTGTATCTTAATTGTACAAAAAGTACTGAATGCGTTTGGGATTGGGTGAAGGAATACAGCTGGAATCCCGAAATTTGATATTGAGGTCTCTGTTGGTATCTGGGAGTAAGATATGGAGGTGGTTTTGGAAATTTGACCCTTTGTGGGGGAGATACAGGATGGAGTCGACCGATATTGTCCATTTTCGCACCTGACTTAGAACCGATGCAAATATTAATTGTCCTTTTTTCTATGTGCAGTAAAATATATTTTTGAAAAGTTCGATCTTTTGTGGGGATGTACCAGAAGGAGTGAACCTATATTGCCCATCTCCGAAATCGATCTAAGTTTGGCAATCATATTACGAGCTACCAAGTTTGGACCTAATTGGATACTCGCTTCGAAAGTTATTGTGCAGCCAGCCAAACCGACAGAGGACGAACGGACAGCCGTAGATGGATTCCAAAAGTCCTGAAACGACTTTGGTCCAAAGGAACCGTTATTTCGATGAGGCAAGTTTTGGCCCTATCAAATGATATATACTCTCCCTAGCCAAATGACTGAGGACATAAACGAAAATCCTTTACGAATTTACGACAGTCTTCCTAAATTACACTATGCGACAAAAATACAATTTATTTTTTCAATAATTACAGCGAAAATTCAGCATAAAGTTTATGGATTAAGACATATGGAAGTCCGTTGATTTTAGGAATATAGCCACTTTGACAATATTGCAGATAAACACACGAGGATTGTTTTGATCAAGAATGTTAAACAACAATAACAACAAAGGGTCTCTTTTTTAAATAAAATCACCCTCTAAACGGAATCGTAGAAAGCTAAAAAAATCTGAAAAAATTTTTGTCAAAAAGTTCTAATATATGTCTTACAATGCGTTAAAAGGGCACTTCTTACCTAAACTCCAAGAGTTTAAGAAGTCATTTTAGTACGGCTTACTTTGTGCACAAATCTCCAACAAAGCATCATTTTATAAGGATGACATCAAACATACCCCCTCTATTTAGGTTATCTATCGATGCCAACTTTCAAAAGGCCAGTAAACAGGTTCTTTGTTCTTAGCTATACTTTTATAATCTGCTGGGTTCTTCCCGAAATTATTGTACCCTTCACCATGTAGCTATAGATGATATGCATCATTTGATACGGCTAAAAGGTGCCTTATCAAAATAACGATTTTAGGCCCTGGGTCTCTTTGAAATAACTCCGTTTCAGGACATTTGGAATCGATCTAGCGATGTCAGTCCGTCCATCTGTCTGGCTGGCGCGCACGCATTAACATCGGATTCCATTCAAACTTGGCACATCTCACTATTTCTATCATGATCTGTTATAAAGATGGTAAAGGTCGGACCATTTCGTCTGGTAACTCCAACACATAGAGTTCAAGGTTTTAAAAACCAGAACGCACAAAGAAAGCGAAAACATTTTTGCTAACACAAGATCTGTTGTGAAGATCATATATATCTGCCAAACCCATTTTATTACTTCACCTACAATAGGTTACGATTTTCAACACTTTTATCTGTCTTAACATGCGAAACAAATCAACGAATCTTTACAACGTCCTATATCTAAATATTTCTCTCAACCAGAAACCTAAGATGAATATTAAATTTATCGGAATTTATGATTTCGCATAAAATTGGATATAACAATTTTCTTGATATTTTGCCATACCCATACCAATATTTTTATCTGTATTAAATGAGGTACCAGAAAAAGAGGACCGGTATTGCCCATCTCCGAAAAATTTATAAAATACATTACTATGTATTTTTGAGTGTTGTGGTGCACTCCAGCTAGACACACACTACAGCTAGAGACGACTCCGAATGTTCTGAAATGGATTTTGTCTAAAGAGGAATTTACTTTCTTGAGGCATATGTTGTTCGTATCAAATAGTATATATCCTCAGTGGCCATAAGGCTGAGGTCATATACATACCCTTCATCTTATCATAGGGGCAATAAAAATGATGCATAGTTGATTTCGCAGGACGAAATGGCGCTGGATTTTTCTTTGCCCAAAAACAAGATATATGACAGCTGAATCACATTTCTTGGACATTGGTCACGTTCAGATCCCCAAGCCTATTTAAATATGAAATCCCAAAGGACATTTGCGTAAGGTGTTTTAGATTTATTATCTATTGACATATTCAAAAGGTTTCAAAAAGGTTACTTAAATATTGACTCTACAATCCTTGAAAATAAAGGGAATAAACTATATATAAAAACAGGATCACAAATTTAAAAAAATGACTGCTACACCTTTTTTTTAAAAACAAGACAAATACACCTGATGAACCTTTTGGTTTCTGGGTGTAAAATATGGAACACACACACCCAGTGGAAAATGACCTAAATAACAACAACAATCAGCTGATTGGTGTTGCTCGGCAATGCGTGAGAAGCAAGGATTTAAACAGCTGATCATGATAAAGTGTCCTGTCCTGCCTGCCTTTTGAGGTAGTTCGTTTTTTGCTGCTGTGATTGCGGCAAAATGTAAACAAAACACAAAAAAAGCAAAAAGTCTACCTCGTGAAATTCCTGTTTTTCGTAGATTTTTATTTGACTTTAATTGTGAAGGATCATTTGACAGGGGGGATTAGGCCAAAGTGCAAACACACACACAAACAACAGGAATCAGGTGAGTGAATTGGGTAATTATCAGACCAGCAAAAACAAAGAAAGTGAAGGTACCTGTAATGCGATAAAAATACAGAGTTACACATCCACAACAAACAGTGCCAGGGAAATGGGATGGGTAGATGGATGGATTAGTTGTTGGCAACCTGCAATAAATTATTCGACACTATCCGACCATGAGGTATCTTTGATTTACTTTAAAGTACAAATAAATTAAAATCAAATGTGATTGATATGAACCAACTCTGCCTGGGTTTTCCTAGGCTCAAAAAAAAAAGGATATCAGAGAAAAAGGATGAGATTGCTGTTTGCTGCTTGATTGTATGAAAAATGTTTTAATTGAAAGGTTTTCTTCGAGTTTCATTTTCACAATATCTACCGACTTTATTGTTCGATATCGCTACTTAATTAAAGGATACTGTAAGGATATTTATTGCCGTGCACAGGAACAAAGAAAATGTTATTTTTGTTATCTCATGAGGGCAGGAATTACAAATTTAGTTTTTGTAAAAACTGCCACTTTTTTAAATTTTTAGGCAGTCAAAAGAATTGAATAACTTGGGGTTATGCGGGGGAGTAAAACGGAGTCTCTTTGAATTCGGTAGCCTGCAACAGCTAATGTTAATTTCTTTCCCGGAATATGACAGAAACGCAAGTGTATCAGACGATTTTGCCGACAAATTTTTTATATAATACATCCTGCTGGCGTCGCATCGAAGAGTACTAAAATGTACGGAAAATGGAATGATTTGTGTTGGACAAACGGAATGAGCTTCAAATTTTGTATGGGAGACCCTGTTGGTGGTGGGTTTGTGATAAAGAGGAGGTTTTAGAAATGTGAACTACAAATGCACGAAAAAGCACTGAATTGTACTGTACAGGGTGAGATGGAAAAAACTGCAACCAAATTTAGAATGCTGTCGTTTCAAAGCCACTCTTCCAACACCTGTTAAAATTATTCCAGTGACAGCTCATTATATTGTTTACAAGGGTACAAAAGCATTTTGGTGAGAATTTTCCAGAAAAAAAATTATTCGTGGTAGAATTCAAGTGTGATAATGCGATTTCTTTATATTTGGCTGAGAAATCACAAGTGGCTATCGTTAGAGCACTCCAGCATTTAAATGTGAATAAATCTTTTGTGTCTCGTACCATCGCTCGTTACCGTGATACTGGTAGCGTAGACCGATGTCAAGGAAGTGGACAGAAGAAAACGGCAACATCAGCAGAAATGGTTCGAAAAGTTAAAGAAGCGATTTAATCGAAACCTGCGTCGTAGTGGTCGAAAAATGTCTCGTGAGCTGAACATATCGCAATATTCCATTCGGCAAATATTAAAAATGAGCTCGGGGTAAAGCCATTGAAATTTCAAAAAGTGAAAAAACTTACACCGCAACAGTAAGAAAATAGACTCAAAAGAGCTAAAAAAATTGCTTCGCTTGGCGAACTGCCGGATTTTGTTTTCTCCGATGAGAAAACATTCCTTGCCCAGCTGTTTGTAAACAAACAAAATGATCGTGTTTACTTGCCAAAGAGGTCAGCTGAAAATGTGCGCCGACCATGGTGATGGTGCGGGCCGCCATAACAACCGATGGTCGCTCTTCGATCGTATTAATCGACTGTTGCATCTGAATAAATGCCGAACATTATCGCGAATATATTCTGGAGCCTTGGACACGCAAACAGGACTCAGCACGCGCCACCCAAGAATCCTAAAATTTGATATTGAGGTCTCTGTTGGTGAAATATGGAGGTAGTTTTGGAAATGTGTACCATAATTGCACGATAAGTACTAATTAGTACTATATTTGTCACAATTTGGTATTAAGTGAACCGATAGTGTTTGAAAACTTAAAATTGGTATTGGGATCACTGCTCATGTGTATCATGGAAATATGGAGTTGGTTCTAGAAATGTGTACTATAATTGTACGAAAAGTACCAAATGGTACTACATTTGGTATTGTTTTAAGGGATGGACACACAATTCTGAAATTTCATTAAGATAACTGATAGTATATGTATTTGAAATTTGGCAATGGTTTGGTGAAGGGGTAGAACTGATATAGGTGTCACTGTAGGTACCTGAAATTGAGATATAAATGTGATTTTGGTTTTGGAAACAAAAAATACTGAATTGTACTCTAAACTGGGCATTGGGTGAATCGATAGACAAAAAATTGTGAAATCTGATATTTAGATAACTTATGGAGTCTGTGTTCGTGATTTCGCAGTGGTACGAAAGGTACGAAAAGTACTAAATGGTACTTAGTTTGATATTGGGTGAAGGGAATTGGGTGAAGGGAATCATAAAATTTGATGTTGAGGTCTCTGTTGGTATCTGGAATTGAGATATGGAGGTAATGTGTACTTTAATTGTACGTAAAGTACTAAATATTAATATATTTGGTACAATTTGGTTTTGGATAAACAGACGGTGCTTCAAATTTGTAATTTGGTATTGGGGTCGCGGTTCATGTGTACCCTGGATATTAGGAGGTGGTTTTGGAAATGTGTGTTATAATTTTACGAAAAGTACCGAACAAAATCTGAAATTTGATATTTAGATTACTGATGGTATCTGTGTTCGGCATTTCGCATTGGTTCGGAAATAAGTTCTATATTAGTACTAAAACAACTATATTGTACTAAATTAGGAATTGATGTAAGGAATCCTTAAATTTGACATTTAGGCCTCTGGAATTGAAAAAAGTGCTAAGTGGTACCAAAATGGGTATTGGGTGAAGGAATAGAGCTGCAATCCCGAAATTCGGTATTGAGGTCTGTTGTTGTGGCTTTGGTATTGGATGAAGGGATAAAGCTGGAATTCTGAAATTTATTACCGAGGTCATTTTGTTGGTTTCTACGGTCAGTAAAATTGGATGTGGGTCCATTGTGCAATGGTTTTACTGATATCCTCCTTGGTAAACTTCAGGAAGATTTTGAAGAATTTTTGGTGTTAAAGTTAAACACTTTTCTATGATTATTTTCCCGAAAACAGAAAAGTTTGAATAAGATATAAAACCATGAAAGACTGAGTATTTAGTGCGATTTATGATGTTTTGATTAACAATTTTTTCTCAAACTGAACAAAATGTGAATTTTAAGTACTAAGGGGCCAAACACAAATGTTTGGAAATAAATCTAAAATTTTAAGGTGGACTTTTCGCTGACGAGTAGAGGGAACTTGCTATGTGAATTATTATTATTATTTCAGTTTACTTCAATTTTTTTTTATTGTTCGAACAGATAAAGCCTGAAGTCCGAATTTGGCTTAAGTTGCTCTCTTGTCCTTGGACGACGTTGCTGTCTTTCCATAGAAGACCTTGAGGTAAAAGACTTTGAGGACTTCTCCGCCATAGAAGATCTACAGGTCTTCTCCGCCATAGCTTTAAGGTCTCCTCTTGTCCTTAGAAGAACTTAAGGTCTACTCCGCCATAGAAGACCTTGAGGTCTTCTCTTGTCCATAGTAGACTTTAGTTATCCTCTTGTCTATAAAATACCTTGAGGTGTTCTCTTGTCCGTCTAGTTTCATATATAATAACCATAAATATATCATTCAACTCAATGTTGCCGTACAGTCTAACTAATGGAGACTTATATAAATATTTCAAGAATCTCGAACATAATTGTGGTTGTGAATAGACAAACCCTTTGATAATAACAATAATCCCCATGTTAAAGTACTTGGAATTATAAGTGTACTAAGAGTAATAAAAAGTATAATGGATATCGTCAGGATTGTTAACTAGGGTTGTATTGAAATAAGTTGTTCGAGTTATGGCTTGTAAATACGTAATTGTGGTATTTTATTTAATTCATTATATTTTTGTGAAAAAATCAGTTAATATAAATTTTTTTCCTTTTCGAACCCAAATATTTCTATCAATATAAGAGGGTTATTCCCACTTAATTTTTAATTAAGCTATATTGCATATGGCGAGGTACCAAAGTGGACAATATCAGTTTACTCCTTTTCTTACCTAGTAGACAAAATTCAAAATTTTTAATTTTTCTCCAAAGTCTTCATATTTACGCAATCGCGAAATTAAAGTCAGATAAGTGTAAATCACGTATCGAGCGAAGTTGTTCGTACTTAGTCGTACTAAGTCTGGTGCTAAGATGGGCTATATCGGTGTACTCTGTCTGAAACCTTTCTTAAAAAAAGAATTGTTAATATATAGGATTTAAAAGATCAAAACCGATGTTATCAGAGAAAAGATCTTTTTGGACGAAAACTACACGTAGACATAATGTGGCGATGCAATTAAAACAAAGAATTCTCTAACTTTGAATTGGAGTATCCAAGATATCCAGATATATTTTTATTTCGGTTTCTTGGCGCGGTTTTTTATTAAAAGCTGAACCCATGGTGGTCTGATGTCTATCATCTATATACCAGATATTGCGTTGATGGATGGATGGATATATTGAGATGTACCAAGTCTTAATGAAATCGGATGTTAATTGTATGAGCTTCATGGATATTCAAAATTGTGGGCCTTTGTGGGGGAGGTACCAGAAGGAGTGGACCGATATTACCCATCTTTACAACTGATCTTGTGTTTATAGAAATATACAGATGTGAGGAGTCTAATGTTAGTCTATGTTAATTTCGCGTCTTATGAGCATCATGGATATTCAAAATGTTGACCTTTTGCGGGGGAGGTACTTGATGGAGTGGACCGATATTATCCATTTTCACAACTGACCCAGAACTGATGCAAATATTAAAATTTGCAAAGTTGGAGCAAAAACGGATTATCGCTTCTCTTTCTGTGCAGAAAATAATTATTTTTGAAAATTTCGACCTTTTGTGGGGGTGGTATCAGAAGGAGTGGACCGATATATTCAATTTTAACACCAGACCTTGGATTAACAAAAGTTTTGGGATATGTGAAATTTTAAGACAATCAGAATCTTACATCCCATTTTATAAGAGTTATTTAAATTTTTGAGTTTTTGTGGGGAGGTACTTGATAGAATGGACCGATTTTATCCATTTTTGCACTTGACCTAGAACTGTCGTAAATATTAGGATTTGCAAAGTTGGAGCAAAAATTGGATTATCTTTTGTCTTTCTGTGCAAAAAATATTTTTTTTTTTGAAAATTTCGTCCTTTTGTGGGGAGGTACCAGAAGGAGTGGACCGATATTGCCCATCTCCGAACTCGATCTAATTTTGACAAAAATATTACGATGTACCAAGTTTGGATCAAATCGGATACTCCCTTCGAGAGTTATCGTACGCACTAGCCAGCCAGACAAACGGAAGGACGGATATCGCGAGATCGATTCCAAATGTCCTGAAACGGATTTGGTCCAAAGAGACCTAGGGTTTAAAACCGTTTTTTCGACTAGGCACGTTTTGACCGTATCAAATGATATATACCCTCTCTAAACATATGGCTGAGAGTATAAAAAATCTTATACAAAAAACTCAATTTCTTTCTGAATTCACCGACTATTGAAAATCAAATGTGTTGATCATTTTCGGCATATCGCTTTGTCAACAAGAAAATGTCCAAGACATTTTCAAAATAAACGGTTAACATCAGTCGTTTACATTTGCTTAGAATGCATATTAAATTACAGTGTTTCTCTAACTGTTCGCCGAATGAAGGAAAAGGCAAATATTTTCACTGACCGGAAGTGTTTGTTTTTCTCACGGCCAACCTTTGAAGGGACTTCCTTTCTTCCTGTCTTTGATCGTTTAAATTAGTTTGCATGTTTTTTGTATGTGTGAATGTGCAGGAATGTGTTTATCTTCGTTTAAGTGATATAAAGACGAAGGACTTATGCGCTCGTACAATATTTTAAATTCATATTTTAAGTCGACAGTAAAACTTACCTGAAATGAGAAGAAAAAAGTAATTGAGAATTAGTGTAAATTCAAATGCATAGTTGTGATAAAAACAAAAATGAGTCTAAAATCGTCTAAATTCTGCATATCGAGAGGAACCACATATTTTTTCATCAATAAATAAAAATAATACAACTTTATGTGGGAGTTAAGAGTACGAGTGGATCGGTACTACCCATATTCGTACCACATTATAAGGCCGATACAAATATACGATGTGAGAAATTTAAACGAAATCAGTGGTGCAAAAAGCTTATATGTCTACGGTATATAAGGAAGGTAAGTTACAGTGATTTACGAAAATCGATAATACCGGCTCACATCTACAGGTAAATGTGAGTATTATCGCGATATTCTGGAGGGTGTATTAAAGCCTTGGGCAAGCAAACATTTTGGCCGCAGACCTTGGACATTTCAACAGGACCGACATTTTTTGCTTTCATTCAATAAAATTAAAAAAAATGTAAAAATTATGGCGTTTGACTTTGTTGCAGTATTTTTTATCTCTACCCATATGGCTGAGGGCATAAAAAAGCCAACACGTAATTTTCACTCAAATAAAGTCTAAGGAAAAAAAATGATCAAAAATTAGGAAATATTTCCGAGATGCCTAATTTTTCAAAAAAAATAAACATGAGTTTGTTCCAAGACTCAAAGTGAATTTCAATTTAAAAAAACTCGCCCTTTGACACTTTCTCCAAAAAAATAAAATTAAAGGGTGAGTTTGATTCGGATTGGATACGTGCTGAATTAAAAGTAACAAAAGAAAACAAAAAATGTTCATAATTTTCATAAATTTCGAATCTAATTTTCTTCAGAACTATTATATTTAGGTATGTGGTCTATTCTGAGATTTATGGTGAAATTTTGTGTAGAATATTTCTTCGATTGGCCGTTTCTGCCTAAAAAGAAATAGTATGTTACTTTATGGAGTCAAAATGCTGAGGAAAAAGGGATCAACAAAATTAGGAAATATTTTCGATTTGTTTTTTTTTTCGGGAACATTGAGGAAAATATCTTTGATATGCAATGAAAATAGAGATTTCTTTTCTTTGGTGACTTATAGTAAAATTTGACGAGCAATACTTTTATTCTTGGCATCATCCTGCTAAAATGATGCTGTGTTGGAGGTTTTTGCACAAACTCACAAAAATTACGATTTTAGCACCAAAATATCAATTATATATGAGTTCCTGGCGCTTAGGCAAGGTGTAGACTCTAGAAGTCTTCTAGGACCAATAGTAGAATTTGTTGACTAGCTAGATGGTTAATATTTTTTGAACAAAATAATACTCGTGTTTTTTTTCTGCAATTTTGCCGAAGATACTATATACTTAAAATCTGCGGATTTCAATGAATCTTAATTCGAACATTTTCAAAAATATGGAAGAGGGGGACTCTATTTAGGTTGCTATCTATTTGGGATATGAACTTTCAAAATACCGATACATGTGATACACGCGAAAACTGCAACAAAGTCAAAAGCCATAATTTTTACATTTTTTTGTAAATTTTATGGAATGAAAGCAAAAAATGTCGGAAATAGCATCAACTTTTAGAATGAGTTTAGATTTGTTCGAAATGATCACCTTTGACACGAATTATGGGCTTCAAACGGCCAATAAATCAGTCACACGCTGCCCGGATGTTGTTCTGTGGTATTTTGGCCCATTTCTCCCTCATTGGATAAAACCAAATTTGGCCAAACGAAGCAACTCTTTAGCTCTTTTGAGTCTATTTTCTTTATGTTGCGGTGTAAGTTCTTGCACTTTTTGGAAATTTACCCTGAGCTCATTTTTTAATATTTGCCGAATGAACTATTGCGATATGTTCAGCTCACGAGCCATTTTTCGGCCACTGCGACGTTTTTTCACATCACTCTGTATTTTTAGCTCTACTTTCATATTCTACTGGATTTTCCCCGTAATTATTTATTTTTATTTTATTTATTTATTTTTTTTTTGTTTCGCACAGTGTTATGTCGAAACGCTACCCAATAAAATGTATTAATATGAGTTCAGGGTTTGGTACAGCCCTTATATAAATATACTCGTTTCTATTCAATCTCCAGAGCATTTCATACCCAAATTATGATCTGCTTGACATACCCAAAATAATGCTCTACTTCAGATTCTTTCCATAGATATTTTCATATATTACGTGATTGTGTTCCTCGGTTCTTAAATCCAATCCTAACAACCTTTCGTTAAAGAAGTGCCGTTCAACTCGCTGAATGAACTTGCATCCATGCTACACAATACCATCTCCCAACAGTTATTTAACCTCGTAAAAATTCTCTACGGTTGGCCATTGAAAATTCCACAAAAAACATAACCCAAAATCAGCGGGACTAAAATTTTTATGATATTCTTCCAGGGAAATAAAAATAAAAAAAATTGAAGTGGAGTACTTATACTTGACATGTCGATGTTTGAAGAATTCCAGACCCTTTGATAGCGAGGCAAGAGGACCTGCTGCAGAGACATTGTGACACCAGCAAGAGCCAGGGAACAAAAAAAGATAACACTCCAGAGACGTTACGTGACAAAAACTACCGAAAGTGTTAGTGAATGGCTTGAAGTCATTCAATTGGCTATAAAAAACATACACACACACAAGTGGTCGTGGTGGACAGAAAAACAGCAACAAACAACACCGGAGGACATGACATACAAATCACCAACAAAAATATGAATTCATAACTGGTCGCATTTTTTCGGAGATTGTGTGGCCCAGGTAAAAATGAAACATAAAATCTCACCGTGAGCTAATCACATCTTTGATGGGATTCCTTGAACTTGAAATACTTGTTGTTGTTGGTGGTGGTGTCGCTTAACCCCGCCGCCACCAAATACATAATTCACAGTGTGCCAGAAAATGAATGAATATCGCAGCGGTTTTTTATGACGGTCCTCCAGTCGGACCAGCGGAGTCCTCATTGATGGACAATGCAAGGATTTCAAGTGAATATAATCACTTTTCATCGTTTTTGCAACCTGAAAACCTTTGATACCAATTCTTTGGCATTTTTTTTAATTGTCAAGTAGGGCTCTTGAAATCCTTTTGAATGGTATAACTTCTTTTGTTCCAAAAACCTTATGAACTGAATAGATTTCTTAACCAGTTCAGAACCCCATTGGTTACCTCTTCAGTCAATTCAACTGCTTCCTGTAGTTCTTTTTCTTGGAAATTTGGTTAGATCATTTTGAGCCAACTTCCAGGCACAGTTAGTTGAAAGCCATCAATAGGAAGTCTTCACACATAATTTCTTTAGTATCTAAAATGTGATTTTATAATAATTTTTGTAGCCTTTCATTGATCCCACTCTGCGAAAAAGGTTATGCTTTGGCCAAAACAATGAAAATCCGAGAAAATTCTATTGGTAAAACAAAATTTTAAATGGTTGGTAAGGCGTGGTGTAACGAATATGAGCGTAAGAAATTTTATGAAAACAAAATACATTTTTGGAGAGCAATTTAATATTTTGCAGAGCATTTGCTCCCGAAGACCCTTGAATGTAAAACTTATTTTATTTTTAGAAAATGTCCTTCCGATATCCTTGAGATGAAGGTAAAGGTCAATATAGAGTCAATTTTTGGCGCAAATAGTGTAATGTAACGAATTTATATTCATATTGACCGACAGACAAAACCAAGACTGGCAAATCCGCTGAAGTTAGAGCCCTGACATTTGGCAAGTGGACCAGTACCAATGTGTTCCATAAGATGGAGATTAAATTCCCCTTTTCCTTTTCCAACACCACAAAACATACTTCAGAGACCCCATTTGTCTTCAAAATTTTGCATATAAGTTCTACCAACTCGAGATCTAGTATAACGATAAAGAAAGGACCACTCGTTCCAGTTCCTCCCCCACAATGGTTCAAAATTTGGTATAACCATAACGCACATAACATACGAGAAAAGGATCAGATTCGTTTCAGTCATGGCACTTCGCAATATTCCAACCAACACAGGATGATCTGGTGTGAAGATGGGATATGGGGGACCACTCCTTCTGATAGCTCCCCCACAAGGGTCAACATTTTGAACATTTACAGAAAAAATGAAACCGAAAGAATACAACATTTTTTTCAAACTTGGAACGTCTCAAAATATCTTTCAACCACAGTTCTGGTGTGAAAATGAAAAATACCGTCCCACACTCACTCTGGGGGGAGGGGGGTACCGTTTTATGGGGGATATGATGTATCGTGGACCTATAGACAATACTCTTTCAGGGTGTAACGTACTCACAAGGACATCCTTGTGAGGAATTTCAGACAATGGCTAAAATCATCCAAATACCGAAAATCCGGGGGTACCGTTATATGGGGGCTATATGATATGGTAGACCTATATAGATAATTCTCTTCCCAGGGATAAAGTACTGATAATGAACTCCTTCTGTGGACTTTCAGACAATTCCATTGAAAAATGTGGTTGAAATCATCAAAATACCCAATATCGGGGGTACCGTTATATGGAGGCTATATCATATCGTGGACCTATATAGATAATTATCTTTAAAGGGATAAAGTACTCCCAAGGAACTCCTTCTGTGGATTTTCACACCATTCCATTGGAAAATGTGGCTAGACCGATATAGCCCATCTTCGAACTGTGAAAAATTTTAGCTTCCTATCTTAATTCGTTTATACTGTAGCGTGATTACAACAGACGGTCTGTCCGTCCGGATGGACTGGGCTAAATTGTCTTAGAATTTTACGCTGATCAAGAATATATATACTTTGTTGGGTCTAAAATGATTATTTCGATGAGTTACAAACGGAATGACGAACTTAGTATACCCTCCTGAAGGGTATAAAAATAGATATAGAAAATAATGTCAGGTAGTAACCGATATAGTTCGAACGGAAAAAATAAAATATTGGCTCCCCCATTCTTGTACCTCTCCATAAAACTTAAAAAATCACATATGAACTTCATATGCCCCATAACGATCAAATTTGGTCTTTGGTAATATTCCTGTCAGACTTAAGTCAGTAGACAAATATGTGTGGAAAATATGTGTGGAAAATATGTGTCTTCCATTCCACGTACCTCTCTCTGCAAAAGGTCAACATATTTCGTGAGAGGATATGTTGGTGTAGTTCTTTTAGAATCTCTTCCTTGAAGGATGAAAATTTTCTCCATTTTTTAAATAGGTTGTACTGAATTGCATTTAAAATCATATCAGGGGTTGTCCCAACTACGAAAAAAAATTAGAAAAATAATAATTTCGAAGGAGGACTCAACACCCTGCTCTGCGTAGGTCCCTTGTTATTATTTCTAAAAACATTGAAATTTGTAAAACAAAAAAATAAAATATATATAGGCCCCATATTTTGTACGGCCACCAAAATAGGTACACATAAATGAATTGTCAAATGGTGGCCATTCAGTTGGAATACCGATTGAATTTTTTCATACCTTCAGCCAAAACGTGTCTCATCGAAATTACGATTTTAGATCCTACATCTCTTTGAAGTCGAGCGATGTCCGTCCGTACGTCGGTTTGTCTGTCTGGCTGGTGCGCACGATAATTCTCGAAGGGAGTATTCGGTTTGGTCCAGACTTGGTACAGGGTAATATTATTGTCGGAGAAATATCGAGTAATATATCGAGTTCGGAGATGGGCAATATCGGTGCACTTCTTCTGGTACATCTCCCAAAAAGATTAAAATTTTTAAAGAAAATATTTTGCCGCATAAAAGCGTCAACAAATTTTTCTCAAACTTGGCAAATCCCAATAATATATTCAGTCGGGGGCGAAAATGGATAATATAGGCCCACTCCATCAAGTATCTCCTCCACAAACGGAACGTCGAAAATAGGAATAATTATAAATCTTACAAAATGTTATGTAAGTGTCCGACTGTCTTGAAATTACACAAATTATTAACCCAAGGTTTGGTGTGAAGATGGAATATATATCTGGTACCTCCCCCCAGAAAGCGTCAAAATTTGGAATATCCATGAAACTTATAAAACGCGAAATTAACATCCGATTCCATTCAGAATTGACAAATCTTAATATATCTATCAACACAAGATCTGTTATAAAGGTATTAAAGATCGGACCATTCCTTCTGGTACCTCCCCCACAAAGGGTCAAACTCTTGAAAAACTAAGACAATTATAAAATCCGAAATAAGCATCCGGTTTCCTTAAAACTACACACATCACAATATGTTTATTAACCCAAGGTCTAGTGTAAGATTGGGATATATCGGTTCCCTCCTTCTGGTACCTCAAAGAGTCAAAATTTGGAATATCCATGAAACTGGTAAAACGCGAAATTAACATCCGATTACGTTCAGACTTGGGCAATCGCAATATTTCCATCAACCAAAAATCTGATATCGAGATGTTAGAGATCGGACTATTTCCTTGGTACCCCACATAGGGTTTAAGATTTTTGAATAACAAAGAAAGCGAGATAAGCTTCCAACTCTCTTCAAATGTCATACATCCCGATATTTTTGCTAACGTAAGATCTGTTGTGTAAATGATATATATCTGCCAACCCCTTCTGGTATCGCACCCACAAAGAATCACAATTTTCAACACGAGTCGGCGATTCTTTACAAGTTGTAATTTATTGAAATTTATGATTTCGCATAAAATTGTATATAAAGGTTCGATTGTTCTGTATTGGATGAAGTATGAAAATGGAATAGTTCGGGGTCCGCTATATCTGTTACCTCACGCATACTTCCATATTTTCCAAAAAATTGCACATATCTCATATAAAGTATAGGAAGTAGGTTTTAGGTCAGATACGAATTGGCCAATATTGGACAACTGAGGCGGAACCTCCCCCATAAAGGGTCAACAGTTTGAATAATCATAACATAAGGCTGAGGGTATACATCTGTCGGCTAAACCGACAGATACTATTTTAGATCTTTTCTTTGAAAATATTGACATTTTATGGAGGAGTTATCAGTGGAGTGGACCGATCATCTCCGAACTCGATATAAGTTTGACAATAATATTACGATGTACCAAGTTTGGGTTAAAGCGGATACTCCCTTTGAGAGTCAGCCAGCCAGCCAGCCAAAAAGACTGAAGGGGATTTGGTCCAAAGAGACCTAGGGTCTAAAACCGTTATTTCGATGTGGCTCTATTTGGCCGTTTCAAATGGAATATACTCTCTATAGCCATATGACTGAGGGTATAAAAAGCAGAGCTGCCGATTTTGGAGAGCAGATCCATACAAAGCATGCATTCAATCCAGAAAAAGACACGATTAATGGGCTGATGACATCATTGGTCCGTACTATTTTAAAGTTTCGGCTAATGGTGAGCGCTACCGTGAGATTATATCCAACTTTCTTGCCAGCGCTTGGTAATTACCCTTCACATCAGAACTAGGTCAGGTGCTAAACGTGTATTTTATAAAGGGAAGGGAAAAGAAGAATTACGTCCAAATTTTCCGAAAGCATTTTTTGTCGACGGACAATATGAACTTCCTACGGCATGGCTTCATTGTCCCGCTAATCTAAATGGACAAAATAATTAACAAAGTCAACGCCATACAGACCTTCTTAAATCTGGAATTAAAGAAAGAATTTCATTGATCTATTGGCCTAGGAATATTTGAAAATAATAGGAAACATAGCTGCTGATCGCATATGTCATAGGTAAATATTTAACGGGGTCCGACCAATGTTTCCTTAGTTCTTCCAGTACTGTGAACCTTTTTGTCATTTATGTATATAACACGCAAAATATTCCCACAACTATTCGTGGGAAATTTGCCACAAGGTCAGGTAATGGGGAATTTTTAACGAAATTTATGAGTTTATAGTGAGAAATCGTTTCAGCAAATTAATTAAAGTTAATATGTGCCAGAAACATTAATACCTTCGACTTTAGTTGTGGGTTTTCCAAGCCTGCGACTGGAAATGCCTAAAAACAGCGAAATTTGATAATTGCATGCTACAAATCCTTGAGGAAATTCAATATTTGGTGCAATTCTCACGAACCTCTAGTATTGGCCTAAAACAAGGAGTTTTGAAAGAGGGCACAGTAACTAAATCCTTTTACAGCATCATAAAATCGTAGGTAGAAAGAAACAATAGAAGATCTGCTAACTAGCGCTGGCTAGTTTTTAACACCAATGATAATGAGATTTTATAACCGCCACACTCAGATCAATAAAAGCCGTGCCCTGTTGCAATCCAAACACTTGGCCTCTTGATTTGTTGGAAGAGTTCTCTATTTTGTGCCTAAACTCTTGGTATGCAAATGACTCGCCATTTGCAAGTGACCCTCACCCAAGTTCAGAAGATATGACGAAGCGGATAAATCCTTTTTCATGTCTACTTGTGAATATCTCTTGACTCATTCGTTAAACAAACATCAGAAAAAAGCTAAAATAAACATGGATCTGTGAGTTTTCATCTTCTGCTTTGTGTTGTTGGAAAATGCCGCCTTGTATATCCATTCGGCTTGCTTGCGGAAATCGAGGAGTAAAAAGAGATGCTTAAGAAAATAAAATAACACCCACTAGAATAATAGAAGAAGTAGTGAGAAAATATGCTGCCATATTTTGTTTGAAAACAAATTCTATTGAGCGATTGTTTGTTAATGGTTAACTGAAATGTTGTGGAAAGAAAATGTTCCAAAGAAAATATTTTTCCAAGGGCTTATTTCACTCCTACTTATGAAGTTCTTTGATTTTTTTTGGCGGGAAAAAATGAGAATGACTTAACCAGTTTTCACAAAACATATTAAAAAATATGTAGAGATTAAAAAAAAACGAATTTTGGAGAGTAAATGACACCATTTTACATTTACGGTATGTATCGGTCAAGATAAGTAAAAACAGAGGCTACTAGAGGATGAAGCTATTGATATTCGAAAATATTTACCAATGATCTACAAAATGGGTTACACAAATTGAAAGATCTCTACCCGTAAAAGTTCTGGGAAAGCCTTTCAAAGAAAGCATTCCATTCACAGAAGACCCGTCAGAAGCTGCCTATCCATATTCGTAAAGGATTTTCTCTTCCCCAGGGGTTTTGAAAGATCTTTTATCCGTAGAAGAGAAAGTCTTAATTTCTTAGAAGATCTGTTTAATTCAATTAATTTTAAAGAACGATCTACTTTTTGGGCCTGTAAAGACCTTTTTTATACAGAAGGCCAAGAAAAGGTCTCCTATCAATGGAAAACCGGTCAAAGCTCGCTTGGCAATATAACCATGACAAGTCTTCGTTCTTTTGACTAAGGAGACATATGAAGAGCTTTTCGACTATATAAAACCACAAGCCTTGTCTACTGGCTCAAAAATGTTGCAGACAATAAAAGAACTACTAAAAGTAGTTTGGCCATCAAAAGTACTTTGTCCGTAGCAGATCTATCATAGGTCTTCTCGCAGGAGAGGTACTGTCAAATGTACATCTAAATCTGTCGTTGCTAAAGTTCGTAGAGTCTTCTGTCTGGGAGTAGACTTTTGAATCAAAAAAAAAGTTAAAAAGCAGTAATTTCTGCCGGGCCGAACTTTGAATACCATCCACCATTTGGAACCAATTTGGAAATTTTCAAAAAATAAAATTCGTAAAAAATTCTGTTAAAATTTTAAAAATGTCGAATATAGCCGTTATATTGGGGTCTATACGACGTGGGCCTACATAGGCATTGTTTGTCATAAGCCATTACCATATTCAAATTCGAAACTTGAAATAAACGGTGAATAATGTAGTTAAAATCATCAAAATATCTTAAATAGGGAGGTACCGTTATATCGGAGCTGTGTGAAGACCTGGACCAGCATAGACAATTTTCTGTCACAGGCTGTAGCATCCATTACGAACTTCAAATACGACATCTCAAACTATTTCGGTGGGTATTGTACCTAAAATCGTCAAAAAACCGAATATAGAGAGAAACTCATATATGGGTTTTATACGAAGACCTGGACTTGTATACACAATTTTCTGTCACAGACTGTAGTTCCCATTACGAAGTCTAAGTACGTAATTCGAAACTACTCCGGTGGATAATGACGCTAAAATCATCAAAATACCGAATACAGAAAGGTCTCGTTTTATGGGGGCTATACGAAGACGTGGACCTGCACAGACAATTTTCTGTCATAGGCTGTAGTATCTAATACGAACTTCAAATACCAAATTTGAAACAATTCCGGTTAATAATGTCGCTAAAATCATCAAAATACGGAATATTGGGAGGTACCGTTATATGGGGGCTATACGAAGATGTGGACCTGCACAGACAATTTTCTGTCTAAGGCTGTAGTATTTATTTCGAACTTTAAATACCAAATTTGAAACAATTCCGGTGAATAATGTCGCTAAAATCATCAAAATACCAAATATCCGAATGTGCCGTTATATGGGGGCTATATGAAAACATGGACCTATATGGCCCATTTGCGAACTTATCCTGCCTACTGGAAAAATAAACATTTGTGCAACATTTTAGCCTTCTATCTCAATTCGTTTCGAAGATAGCGTGATTACAACAGACGGACAGACAGACGGACCGACAGACCGACAGACATGGCTAAATCGACTTAAAATTTTACGCTGATCAAGAATATATATACTTTGTTGGGTCTGACATTAGTATTTCGAGAAGTTACAAACGGAATGACAAAGTTAATATGCCCTCCATGGTGGAGGGTATAAAAAACTTCAACTCGAGGTATACCCTAAAAAATGAAGGCTATATTAAAAACTTGATCAATATAACCCATAGTTTATACCAATGATTCTAGATGTAATCATAAGGCCTCTATCAAATTTCAAAGATATATATTGAAAATTGTGTGGTATAGAGCAACATATTGGAGACCCTTTCTGAGGGATTAAGTGTATATTTACATGGCACAATAAAATATTTACCTGGGAACCTCAAATATATTTAAAGTATTAAAGTCCCACATGTAACTTTCCACCGTCCAGCAGACCATGATCCGAAATTGTTACACAATGTTATTATACCTTATAACCTAGAAAAGTTTCCCACTTCCGTTTTATTTTATTTTTCTTTTTTGGGTCTAGGAGGATCTGAATTACATTTTTTCTTATTTTCCAGTTCAATATTTTTTGGATTCAAGTTTTTATAAAAGAAATTCCCGAAACTTGTTTCCAAAAAGCTTATCAATCAGCAGCGAGCAAAAAAAAACTTCGCCTTTTGAATCGAAAACAATTGGACACATACACTACCACAACATCAATGTCCGCACTCTTCCCAGGCATGGCAATTGACCACTGGCACAATGGACTGCAAAGGCGCAATATTGTTGTTCTTGTTGTTTTCGGTGTCGTCTGGAGTTGCTCTTTTGATTTTTTGCCCTCCCCGTTTTCTTGGCTCTCCAAACTACCTATAAGTTTTGGTAGATTTGTTGTGGCATCAACCACAAAAAAAAAACATAATCGGAATACTAAATACTCCCGTTTAAATCCTGTCCATATGAGCAGCAGACATATTCAGCAGCAACAACAGGCAGAGAGAGAGGGCACAGTTTTTGAAGACATACCACTGCAAATTGTCCACCAGACATTAAAGTGCATTAGACAAGCCAATGGGCATGAGAAAATGTTTTATGCTGCGACTGCAGTTTGGAGTGTAGAGCGTGTTTCAAAAAATTTTGGCGCGAAAAATCTCGCTGGCAATACAACCCAAGCGTGTATGCATCCAGTGTCCATGGCTGTGGCATGCGTTTGAGTACGTGGAAAGAACACAGGAATATAAGATTGATAGGTTTTATGGATAAGAAATTGAAACGGGTAGATTTTTGGGAAAAAATATTCAGAAATACACAAGTTTTGGTGATGTTAGCGATTATCTATCCTAACTTCTTAAATTAAATCGATTATTAAAAATTCTCAATAATCGTGTATGACAATCAATCACTATTTTCAAAATACTTTAAATTTTTATAACCTCCACCATACTAAGGAGGGTATATTAATTTTGTCATTCCGTTTGTAACTCGAAATATTCATGTCAGACCCAACAGGGTTGCCCATATTCGACGGACCCATCTGGCAACGCCATAACTTTTGACAGAGATGTCACATCGCTGAATGACATACCGCGTTTGAAGCGTCAGTCCAAGCGGATTTTTACCATGAACCAATACACGCCACGCGAGCGCTCTGAAATAGTTGAAATTTACAAGAAGTCAATTAAGAAAACTCAACGTGCTTTTAAAACATTAAAAAATGTGAGAAGTGCGCCTTCTAAGGCTCTTTCTAATCCGAAGAGGCCATATAAAAGTCGACCAAGGCGATCGGCTGAGAATATCGCTGCCGTACGAGCCAGTGTTGAGAGGTCCCCAAGAACATCCCAAAAACGCCGTTCTCAGCAGTTGGGCATGGCTCGGTCCACTTTACAACGGATTATTCGCATTTGTTCCCGTACAAAATTTAATTGACGCAAAGAACCCTGTCTATTTTTTTCTTTGATTTAAAAAAAAAAAAAACATGGGTCCGTCGAATATGGGCAACCCTGTATATATTTTCTTGAACAGCGTAAGTCGATTTAGTCATGTCCGTCTGTCTGTCTGTTGTAATCAATCTCTCGAATGAATTGAAATAGAAGGCTAAAAATTATACACACGTGTTTATTTTTCCAGTAGGCAGGTTAAGTTCGTAAATGGGCCATGTAGGTCCACGTCTTCGTATAGCCCCCATATAACGGTACCTCCCGATATTCGGTATTTTGATTATTTTAGCGACTTTATTCACCGCAATTGTTTCAAATTTGGTATTTGAGATTCGTAATAGATACTACAGCCTATGACAGAAAATTTTCTGTGCAGGTCCTCTTCTCACGTATAGGTAACGGTACCTCCCAAAATTCGGCATTTTTATGATTTTAGCGTCATTATTCACGGGAATTGTTTCAAATTACGTATTTAGAGTTCGTAATGGTAACTACAGTCTGTGATAGAAAATTGTCTGTGTAGGTCCACGTCTTCGTATAGCCCCATATAACGGTACCTCCGGATATTCGGTATTTTGATTATTTTAGCGACATTATTCACCGGAATTGTTTCAAATTTGGTATTTGAAGTTCGAAATCGATACTACAGCCTAAGAGAGAAAATTGTCTGTGCAGGTCCACGTTTTCATGTAGCCCCCATACAACCGTACCTCCCAAAATTCGGTATTTTTATGATTTTAGCGTCATTATTCACCCGAATTGTTTCAAATTTTGTTATTTGAGATTCGTAATGGGAACTACAGTCTGTGATAGAAAATTGTCTACGCAGGCCCAGGTCTTCATATAGGCCCCATATACCAGTACCTCCCTATATTCGGTATTTTGACAAGTTTAGGTACAATACCCACTGAAATTGTTTGAGATGTCGTATTTGAAGTTCGTAATGGATGCTACAGCCTATGACAGAAAATTGTCTATGCTGGTCCAGGTCTTCGCACAGCTCCGATATAACGGTACCTCCCTATTTAAGATATTTTGATAATTTTAGCTACATTATTCAACGTTTATTTCAAGTTTCGAATTTAAATATGGAAATGACTTATGACAATGACAATGCCTATGTAGGTCCACGTCTTATAGACACCAATATAACGGCTATATTCGGTATTTTTAAAATTTTAACAGAATTTCATAAGGATTTTATATTTTGAAAATTTCCAAATTCGTTCCAATTGGTGGAGGGTATTTAAAGTTCGGTCCGGCCGAAATTACTGCTTTTTAACTTGTTTCAATAAATATATTCCCTGTTCCTTTTAGTTGCGGAAATTCTGGATTATTTGGCAACATTTGATATTTTCAAAATAAGGTACTAGTTTCATATCCATCCATAACGTTTTCGAACATATTTTTTACTTTCTTGTCTCTTTTTTTGGGTTATATAACAAACAGGTAGACAAAATGGCAAACGCCCTCGCATAGCTGTCAACGATTGAGGTGATGAGGAGATACAGAGAGAAAAAATAAACACTCAACTATTTCACGCTGCGGTAACAAAATTATGAACATCACAGCGGTTTTATGACCGCCTTTTCCTAAAACGTTAATGTGACGACCTTAAAACCCAATATCAATGGTCAAGGAGATCTTTTGTCCGAGGCCATTAAAAAATGTTGCAAAAGACAATCTTTCTTTCAAAGTCGGCCATAGAATCTTCATTGATCGTACAAAGCACGGGTTGTGTGACTCCATAACTGATCTCCTGTTGCTCTCATTTCTATGTCATCCTCGAACTTATTGTTCGCGGCGCACAAAAGAGTAGTTGAAATTCATCAATTGGAAGTCTTCACACTTAATTTCATTGATATTTTGTAGCCATCTCCCGTAGCAGTTATTTGAATGGTTAGTCCAAAGGATTGATCCGAGCCAAATTCTATTGGTAAAACAAAATTTATTCGCTAGAAATTTTCGGAAAAACAAAATGTTTAAGCGTAAAATGCTAAATTTTACAATTCTCTTAGAGTTTCGAAATTGGCTGCAAATAGTTCTACCAACATTATTTAGAATCCCCCGGGCGTTAAAATCGAAATTGAAGACTTGCTTACAAAGCGTATTAATGAAATGGCTAATAACATGTATAACCTCTCATACGTATATAGAAGTCATAGGAGTACATCACTAAATAAAAGGAGATTTGTGGAGATATCGTGTAAGAAAAATGGCCAGGAGGGGCCCATAATAACACTGTGCAACATTTTTTTTTCAATAATTACTACAAAAATTCAGCAGATTATGTATCGGCGTTTTAAAAGTTTGCATTCTCTGTTTAATATTTCTTGGAATTCTCGTATTTTAGGTATATACTGTATACATCAATATTTTGGTGGCGAGTCAACAAAGGGTTCTTTTTGGTGATTTCTTTCAAAATATAGTTAAAAACTACCTTTTAAAGTAATCGAATCAGGTTAGGTTCTCGAAGCTGTCAAAAGTCTAAATATTACCTCAACGCAAATAATTCATATTTAGCCAATAAAAAAGTAGCTAAGTTCGAAAAGGCCGAACTTTTTATATCCTTTACCAATCGGAAGGATCTTGAAATTAAAAAAATCCGAAAAATACTCCTTATGTGAAAATAGTAAATTGGGGGCTATACGAAGACTTGGATCTGGATAAGTAATTTTCTGACATAGGCATCCAATCCGAGTCAAAATAACTCTTTATACCAAATTTTCTAGGAAATGTGTTAAAATACGAATTATTCTAGATCAAATTTCATTGTGAGTTTCTCAACAAAAGAAATTTATATAACTAACATTTACTAAGAACAAGTTAAAAAGTATTAGTCAGTTTTACCCACAGATGTATACTCTCAGCCAATGTTCGATTATTTAAATATATTTTGATTTCCGTTATGATTATTCAAATTGTAGATCCTCTATGGAGTAGGTTCCGAAAGAATGGACCAGTGTTGTCCATTTCATATCGGTCTTAAATAAATATGAGATAAATATTGTGACGTAAATATTGGTCTATATCGACTGCGTCTTTCACTCTATATGAGATATGTTATAAAATTTAGAAAATGTTAAAATGTGCGTGAGGCGTCAGATATACAGTGTGAGATAAAAGCGGTTTGGTACCCGAAGATTTCGGTGGCCATTGAGCGCTGGAGATGAAGCAGGGAACCTCATTTTGTAACCATTCGTGCGTGCTGAGTACGATGATGCTGAGTCCTGTTGGAATGCCCAAGGTCTGCGGCCAAAATGTATGCGTGCCGAAGGCTTTAATAAACCTTCCAGAATAATTTCGCGATAATATTCGGCATTCATTCTGATGCCACGGTCGATTAATACGAGCGGAGTGCGACCATCGGCTGTTATGGCGGCCCACACCATCACCATGGCCGGCGCTTGAGTTCTGGTGGCCAACCGAAGGTGCACATTTTCAGCTGACCTCTTTGGCAAATAAACACGATCATTTTGATTGTTTTTGTTTACAAACTGCTTAAAAACGAATGTTTTCTCATCGGAGAAAACCAAAATTCGGCAGTTCACCACTTTCGGCCAAGCGAAGCTACTCTTTAGCTCTTATGAGTCTATTTTATTTCTGTTGCTGTAAAAGTTTTTGCACTTTTTGGAATTTCAATGGCTTTACCCCAGGTCATTTTTCAATATTTGCCGAATGGAATATTGCGATATGTTCAGCTCACGAGCCATTTTTCGTCCACTGCTACACGGGCTCCGATCAAGTAGCTTCTTTACTTTTCGAATAACTTTTTTTCTTGAAAATTCTCACCAAAATGTTTTTGTACGCTTGTAAACAATATAATGAGCTGTCACTGAAATAAATTGAAGAGTTGTCGGAAGAGTGGCTTAGAAATGACAGCAGTCTGAAGTTGGTTTCAGTTTTTTCACCCTGTATAAATACCGTACAATAAATTTAAGGTCATAATTTTCACAACCTGCTCGATGTATGTACCTTAAATAACACAGTAGGAAAAAATTCATTTTTTTGCAATAGTTAATTGGAAAATCCAGCAGATTTTGAAAAAATAGAAGGCAATCGTCTCGGCGTTTTGACATATTGTCGGATTATAATACCTTGGAATTCTACCATTTTAGGCATATACCATCTTCGGCAATATTTCTGATAACAATACGAGGATAAATTTAACTCACGAGCGAAAAATCAAAGGGGTCTTTTGGTTCTTTTTTCTTTTTTTTTTTGGCTCCCTCCAAACCTGAGGAGGGCTGGTAGAGATCGGACCATTCCTTCTGGTACCTTCCCACAAAGGGTCAAAAGTTTGATAATTCAAAACGGTCATAAAATCCGAATTTAGCATCCCGTTCTCTTCATATTTTACACATCCCATTATTGCTACTAACACAAGATCTGCTGTGAAGATGGAATATAGAGGTCCACTGACAAAATTTAGTACCATATTTAGTATCTTTTGTAAGCTAGTTGAACTCAACTTTGTATCTGAACCGTACCCACCAGAAGATACCCCAATACCAAATTTTTTATACCCTCAGCCATATGGCTACAGAGGGTATATATCATGTTGAAGGCCAAAACGTGCCTAGTCGATATAACGGTTTTAGACCCTAGGTCTCTTTGGACCAAATCCGTTTCAGAACATTTGGAGTCGATCTAGCGATGTCCGTCCGTCTGTCTGTCTGGCTGGCTGGTGCGCACGATAACTCTCGAAGGGAGTATCCGATTTGGTCCAAATTGGCTACAACGTAATATTTTTGTCAAACTTAGATCGAGTTCGGAGATGGGCAATATCGGTCCACTCCTTCTGGTACCTCCCCCACAAAAGGTCGAAATTTTCAAAAAAATATATTTTTTGCACAGGAAGAGAAAGGATAAATAGACTCTATAATTACAACTCTCATAAAATGTTATGTAAGAGTCCGATTGTCTTCAAATTTCACACATCCCAATATTTATATTAACCCAAGGTCTGGTGTTAAGATGAACAATATCGGCCCACTCCTTCTGGTACCTCCCCCACAAAAGGTCGAAATTTTCAAAAAAAAAAAAAAAACAAATTTTTTGCATAGAAAGAGAAAGGCTAATCCGAATTTGCTCCGACTTTGCGAATCCTAATATTTGCGTCAGTTCTAGGACAGGTGTGAAGATGGACAATATCGGTCCACTCCATCAAGTACCTCCCCCACAAAATATTGAAATTTTAAGTACCCATGAAGCTCATAAATCGCCAAATTATCCGATCCATTGCTACTTGGCACATCTGTCGAAATATTTATATCATATTTTGGGTCCGATAGGAAATGGGCAATATT
Source organism: Musca domestica (assembly GCF_030504385.1). Lineage (NCBI taxonomy): Eukaryota > Metazoa > Arthropoda > Insecta > Diptera > Muscidae > Musca > Musca domestica. Next base: position 2,857,221 of record NW_026712312.1, read on the forward strand.
GGCCCATTCCTTCGGGATCTGCTCCATAGAGGGTCAGACGTTTGAATAACCTTAACACTAGTCAAAATATATTTAGATAATAGAACATAGGCTGAGGGTATATCTCTGGCGGCAATACCGACTGATACTTTTTAACTTGTTTTATTTGAAAATCAATCCGTTCAACTAAAACCGTCGTTGAACTTAGTACACATTTCCAAAATCAGCTTCTAATATCAACACTACTTCCCAAACATAATTGTTTTCCCAAGGTACCAAAGAGCTTTTTTGTATCGAATTTCCAAAAACCCAGCCTTTTCTCACTCAAACAAACATCGAGCAAAATGCAAAATTCCAAGATTCTAGCTTCGGCCGTTTTGTCTGGACATTGATTCTCAGCCAGTTGTTACTACTATTACTAATCTTTTATATACAAAAGATAATTATTTATTCTGCGGTCCAGGAAGGAAATAAAATATGGGTCCTTATTTATTTTAGATATGTTTAATTTCGGGATGTGGGAAAAAAACATTCATTATCGTTTCAACAACCATTCCTTCAAAGCTATATTTTAATAGACAACCTTTTAAGGTCGTCTTCCTATCGCATTTTTAAAAAAAATATTTCCCATTTTTCATCGGAAATCTCAACCAATAATCTATTAATAAAATATGAAATTATAAACCCACAGTCAACAATAGATTCAAAAACAATACAAAAACAAATGAAAAACAAGGAATAATTCAATTCAATATTATAAAGGACGACAGGCCTCCATAAAATATTGTAAAGAGGGTCATGGTCAGTGATATTCTTCTCATGGCCAACAAAATTTGTTTTGTGGGTCAACAACAAATATGATTTTATTTTTTTATGAATTACATTGAAGGATATTTGCAGAATAGCACCGTTAGACATAACAGGTTTGTGTGGTAATAAAAAAAAATGGAGACAAAATCATTGGCAGACTCTCCCACAGACGGATGGGCACATACAAGGAGGAAATTCTAGGAAGTGTTGATCCATGGTTTTTTTGATGTCGGATTTTGTAATCATGAGATTTGAAGAATAACAATTAAATAAGGCCTACAATTTTGGGTGTCAAACTCCTTGCAGGACAACCTTTTGATATATACCATAAAAGAATATATAAATAAAATTTCATAAGTGACTGGTAATAAATTAGGCCACTTAGGAAAAAGAAAATACCCCATGCAAAGATTACAAAGTTATACAACTCAATGAATATTTTCCTAACAAGGACATATGTAAAATAGTTATTTTTCAAAACAAAACTCAAAACTATTTTCAAAAATTCCAAAAAAAAAAAAAAAAAAAACACTTTGAATATTTTTAATAGGGCGTGAATTGGTCAGCTGAGGGGGTCAGTTAGTATGTCATGAGAAAAGTTACCACCGTAGGTACTTGTCCTCATTCAAAATTTTTACACACATGGTTTCAAGTACGAATTGAACAAAAGTGGAAAAGTGTTTCTCAAAACTGCACTTCAATGCAGGCAAAAAAAAGGTCAATTTGCCATTCAAAATTCATTCACCAAAAAATAAATTGTTTCTTTTTTTTTGAATTGGCCTGCAATGGTAATGCATTTTTGCATCTCTTTGAAATTGGAGTGGTGGATCGGTACTCAGCCCACAGCTCGGCTCTTGTGGTAATCATGATTATAGATGTCAGTGGTGGTGATGGTGGTTAAGCCTATTAAAAGACCGTAACAAGTACTCTTCTGGGAAATTCATTGAGAATTATGCTGTAAAATGATGTCACTTTTCAAAGTGTTTTCTTTTTTCCATTGAGAAAATAGGAAAATGTGTCCTTAACTGCTCTCTTAAGGACATCAAAAACATATATATTTTTTAACATAATAATTTCATTTTAGTTGCCTGCGGATCAAATATCACAAAATTACAATAAGAAAACAAAGCAAAAAAAAAATCGTTGGTCATAGATTTTTAAGGCTGTTAACAGGATTAAGTGGCAAATGTAGATTATCTTTTTTGGTCTGGGGGATTTGTTGTTGCATCTGATTTTCGTCATGGGGTTTCTTTTGTTTTCTTAGAACACTTTGTGCAAAAATAATGTCCGAAAACATTTGGGACAATTTTTTTAAGACATTTTCCAAAATGACATTTATTTGACACTTTTTATGGTTTATCGGGGGATTTGCTCTTGATTTTTTCGGGGTATGGATATAAAATTACAGAGAGCCTAACCGCAATGGTAAAATATTCGTTTTTTTTTTTTTTTTTTTTTTTTTTTAATGTGTGCTATGTGGGAATTTAGACAGATGTTGTACTACTGCTGCAAGATTTTAGGATGTAATTATTGAAACTAGGGTAGAAGAGATCCTTATACAATATTTGTAGGAGTTAATTAAATTCTAAGCCTGCTGATTGCACTTCCCTTGATTTTTTTCCCGCCGTAGGAAAAATAAAATAAAACTAGTTAAAAAGCAGTAAGTTCGACCGGGCCGAACTTTGAATACCCTCCACCATTTGGAACGAATTTTGAAAATTTTAAAAAAATAAAATCCTTAAAAAAAATTCTGTTACAATTTTTCGTGTTAAAAATGCCGAAGACCTACATAGGCATTGTTTGTCATAAGCCATTACCATATTGAAATTCAAAACTTGAAATAAATGGTCAATAATGTAGCTAAAATCATCAAAATATCGTATATAGGTAGGTACCGTTATATCGGAGCTGTGTGAAAACCTGGACCATCATTGTCATTATTCTGCCACAGGCTGTAGCATCCATTCAGAACTTCAAATACAACATCTCAAAAAATGTCGGTGAGTATTGTACCTAACATCGTCAAAATACCGAATATAGAGAGGTACTGATATATGGGGGCTATACGAAGACCTGGACCTGTATAGAAAATTTTCTGTCTTAGGCCCCAGTATCCATTACGAACTCTAAATACGTAATTTGAAACTATTCCGGTTAATAATAACGTTATATCGGAGCTGTGCGAAGACCTGGACCATCATTGACAATTTTCTGTCACAGGCTGTATCATGCATTACGAACTTCAAATACAACATCTATAACAATTTCGGTGAGTATTGTACCTAAAATCGTCAAAATACCGAATATAGGGAGGTACTGATATACGGGACCTATACGAAGACCTGGACCTGCATAGACACAGACTGCAGTTTCCACTACGAACTCTAAATACGTAATTTGAAACAATTCCCGGCGAATAATGACGCTAAAATCATCAAAATACCGAACATTGAGTGGGCCGATACTGTCTATTTTAGCAACTTAACTAGCACTTCTAAAAATATATTGGGATATATATATATATATATATATATATATATATATATATCTATATCTATAAAAGAGGAAAATGTTTGTACGTTTGTTTGTTTGTTTGTTTGTTTGTTTGTTTGTTTGTTTGTAATTTATGGACTCGAAAACTGCTGAATAGATTTTTCTGAAAATTTCCATATATACTGCAACATCGCCTGAAAGTAACATAGGCTATATACATTTTTGAATTTCCACTTGGAACTGGAGATATAGCATCAGAATCGGAGGTACCTCCCACAAATTTAGATTTTATATGCACATATCTATTGATCGGTTAAAGATACAGTCTCCAAATTTGGAATGTGTAACGGAATTTGGAACAAAAATAAGTTTGCTAAATTATATTGTAATCGGTTCAGATTTGGATATAGCTCCCATATATATTTTCGACCGATTTCGTTCATTTGATGCCTCAAACACAATATGAATGTTCGATTCCAATGAAATTTGGAATATGTGACGGGATTTGATCCGAAAATAAATTTGTCAAATTATATTGAAATCGGTTCAGATTTGGATATAGCTCCCATATATATTTTCGGCCGATTTCAAGCATTTGATGCACCAAACACGCTATGTATCCCCAATTTCAATGAAATTTGAAACGTGTGATAGATTTTATCTAAAAAAATTATTTCCCAAATTATATTGAAATCGGTTCAGATTTGGATATAGCTCCCATATACATTTTCGGCCGATTTCATGTATTTGGTGGACCAAACAAGATATGTATGTCCAAATTTAATGAAATTTAAAATAAGTAACGGAATCGGGAGCAAAAATTAATTTTTCAAATTATATTGAAATCGGTTCAGATTTGGATATAGCTCCCATATATATTTTCGACCGATTTCATGTATTTGATGCACCAAACACGCTATGTATCTCTAATTTCAATGAAATTTGAAATGTGTAGCGGAAAATAAAACAAATATACATTTGTCAAATTATATTAAAATCGGTTCAGATTTGGATGTAGCTCTCATATATATTTTCGACCGATTTCATGTATTTTATGCACCATACACGATATGTATGTTCGATTTCCAAGAATTTTGGAATATGTAACGGGATTTTGATTAGAAAATAAATTAGTCAAATTATATTAAAATCGGTTCAGATTTGGATATAGCTCCCATATATATTATCCGCCGATTTCACATATTTGATGCACATTTGACAAATTATATTCAAATACGCTCAGATGTGATTATAGCTCCATATATATACTCAGCCGATTTCACATATTTGATGCACCCAAAGCGAGAGAGACAAAATCTGGCACCAGCAAAAATTGCACAATTATATTGAAATCAGTTGAGGTTTGGATATAGCTAACATATATATTTCGGCCGATTTCATACATATTATGCACCAAACACGATATATATGACCGATTCCAATGAAATTCAGAATGTGTGGCGGAATTTTGTTATAATAATAAATGTGATAAATTAATTGGAAATTAGTTAAGATTTGGATATAGCTCCCATATATATATTCTCGGCCGATTTCACATATTTGACGCACCAATTTCAATTAAATATGAAAGGTGTGGCGGAGTTTGGTGTAAAAGTAATTTTTTTTAAATTATATTTAAATCGGATCAGATTGGGATATGATTTTAATAAGAACCATTGACCCACAACGCCTTAGGCTAACACTAAAAAACAACACAACAATTTATTTGAAATACGCTTATTACGGCGAAATGCCACTCTACTTAAAAAAATTGCAGTTTCCTGCACGCTTGGTATTTGCTATGAAATAAATAAATCCAAAGGACAAACCCTTCGTGTATGCATGTCATGTTACTGCTTTTGTAATGATTTTGTTTATTAACGCATTAAATTAGTGCAATATTTTTTTAATTTTTAAATTTGTTTTTCTTTATCCAACATATATTCGTAAATAAAATTTTGAATGCATATAAAATCAAAAGGGGTAGCGAAGCGCACCGGGTTCAGCTAGTATATATATATATATATATATATATATATATATATATATATATATATATACATATATATATATATATATATATATATACATATATATATATATATATATATATATGTATACATATATATATATTTTTTTTTTTTTTACTGTACCTCCCCAACAAACCGTCAAAACTTTCAATAATTACAACTTTTATAAAATGTGATGTAAGAGTCCGTTTTTCTTTAAATTACACACATCACAACAACATAAAGTTGGAATACATAGATCCACTCCTTTTGGTCCCTCCCCCACAAAGGGTTAACATTTTGAATATTCATGAAAAACCAAAATATTAACATCCGATTTCATTCAGACTTGGCACTTTGCATTATTTCTATCAACACAGGATCTGTTAAAAAAACGGTAGAGATCGCACATTCCTTCTGGTACCTACCCCACAAATGATCAAAGTTTTGAATATCCAAAACGATTATAAAATTCGAAATAAGCATCCGGTTAACTTCAGAGTACACACCTCACAATATTTGTATTAACTCAAGGTCTGGTGTGAAATTGGGATATATCGGTCCGCCCCTTCTGGTACCTCCCCTATAATGGGTCAAAATTTTACTATCCGAAATTAACATCTGATTCCATTCAGAATTGGTACGTCTCAATATTTCCACTCACACAAGATCTGTTATGAAAATAGCAGAGATCGGACCAATTCTTCTGGTACCTCCCCCAAATAGGGTTCAAGATTTTGGAAAACAAACGCTGAAAGAAAGCTAAATAAGCATTAACTCTTCAAATTTCACACATAAAAACATTTTTACTAACACAAGATCTGTTGAGAGATGGTATGAAGTATGAAAATAGAATACTTCGCACTAATTTCCACATTTTCTAAATATTTCACATAACTCATATAAAGTGCAGGAAGTAGTCCTAATAGTCAAAATCTGAGACGTTATAATATTTATATCAGTCTTAGGTCAGATACGAGTTTTTCAGTATTGGCAAAATGCTTCCGAACATCCCCCTTCATTTTAGAAATAATACATTTTTCTGGAACAAATAACAATGATTCTCTATAATTAATTTCAGCAGGTAAAACCCTTATCGAATATATAAGGAGTCATGTAATACCTTTTTAATACATATACATAAAAATGAAATATCAACGAGCACATATACCGTACCCATATATCCTTTAAACATTTAAAAATCATGGCCAACAACAATTAACATTTATTCGTTGTAAGGACACACGTGCACGAATCGAGCCGCAAGTGTGGAAGATGACAAAAAAAAAAAAAAGAAAATCACAGGGGTGAAATATTTAATGAAAACAGGTACCACGCCACACCCAAGGCACAAAATGGAAAATAAAACACAAATCACGAATCAACAACAAAATCAGCTGATCACTTTGAGGCGACCATAAATGCCACGGAGTCAGTCAGCTGATTTAAGCCAAGAACAAAAACAAAACTGACACGACAGCATTCCAACATTACATTTGAGCCTTTAAACTGATTCTGTGAAACAGGTCCTTGTTGTCACTCCACCGTTGTCCGTCTGTGGGAGAGTTGTGTGTCAAAAGAGGGTTTGTCTCAAACATTTTTTAATGAATTTTTATTGTTCAAAAGACGTAGAGGAGGGTGAGTTGTGAGACAATATTTTTTGTCAATTTTGAATTTTCTTCTCTTTGTCTTGGCCATAATTCACAAAGATATAAAAATCAATTTTTTTTGATAATTCTTGGCAAGAAAATCTTTGAGGGCCTGGGAATCTTGTTGACTACAACAGTGTATCCGAATGATTTTTTATGTGGCGATTTACCTTAAGATATTATGGTTTTATTTGTATTTGCTCGCTGTTTTCATTCAACAGAACTAGGAAGACGTGATAACAATGTTAACTCATATTTCATAAAAATTTGAGAGAGATTTTGGGCCAAGATTTCCAGTGAAAGGTTATGTATTCATGATGTAAATGTTTGTGTAACGACACTTGATAGGGATCCGTATTGATTTTTTCTCCATTCTCCATTAATAAATGAGAATTCGATTTGGTCTTCCTAGAACAGAAGGTCTTCCTATATAAGACCAGAAGGTCTCCCTATACCAGACCTGGAGGTTTTCTCATAGAAGATCTTCTGGGACCTCCAGGTCTTCAATGAGAAGACCTCCAGGTCTTTATTGAGAAGACCTCCAGGTTCTCAATGAGAAGACCTCCAGGTTTTCAATGAAAAGACCTCCAGGTCTTCAATGAGAATACCTCCTGGTCTTCAATGAGAAGACCTCCAGGTCTTCAATGAGAAAACCTCCAGGTCTTCAATGAGAAGACCTCCAGGTCTTCAATGAGAAGACCTCCAGGTCTTCAATGAGAAGACCTCCAGGTCTTCAATGAGAAGACCTCCAGGTCTTCTATGAGAATACCTCCAGGTCTTCAATGAGAAGACCTCAAGGTCTTCAATGAGAAGACCTCCAGGTCTTCAATGAGAAGACCTCCAGGTCTTCAATGAGAAGACCTCCAGGTCTTCAATGAGAAGACCTCCAGGTCTTCTATGAGAAGATCTCCAGGTCTTCTATGAGAAGACCTAGAGGTATTTTATAAGAAAACCTCCAGGTCTTTTATAAGAAGACCTCCAGGTCTTCTATAAGAAGACCTCCATATCTTCTATCATAAGACCTCCATATCTTCTATCAGAAGGCCTTCAGCTCTTCTATGAGAAGACCTCCAGCTCTACTATGAGAAGACCTCCAGCTCTTCTATGAGAAGACCTCCAGCTCTTCTATCATAAGACCTCCATATCTTCTATCAGAAGGCCTTCAGCTCTTCTATGAGAAGACCTCCAGCTCTACTATGAGAAGACCTCCAGCTCTTCTATGAGAAGACCTCCAGCTCTTCTATGAGAAGACCTCCAGCTCTTCTATGAGAAGACCTCCAGCTCTTCTATGAGAAGACCTCCAGCTCTTCTATGAGAAGACCTCCAGCTCTTCTATGAGAAGTCCTCCAGCTCTTCTATGAGAAGTCCTCCAGCTCTCCTATGAGAAGACCTCCAGCTCTTCTATGAGAAGACCTCCAGCTCTTCTATGAGAAGACCTCCAGCTCTTCTATGAGAAGACCTCCAGCTCTTCTATGAGAAGACCTCCAGCTCTTCTATGAGAAGACCTCCAGCTCTTCTATGAGAAGACCTCCAGCTCTTCTATGAGAAGACCTCCAGCTCTTCTATGAGAAGACCTCCAGCTCTTCTATGAGAAGACCTCCAGCTCTTCTATGAGAAGACCTCCAGCTCTTCTATGAGAAGACCTCCAGCTCTTCTATGAGAAGACCTCCAGCTCTTCTATGAGAAGACCTCCAGCTCTTCTATGAGAAGACCTCCAGCTCTTCTATGAGAAGACCTCCAGCTCTTCTATGAGAAGACCTCCAGCTCTTCTATGAGAAGACCTCCAGCTCTTCTATGAGAAGACCTCCAGCTCTTCTATGAGAAGACCTCCATCTCTTCTATGAGAAGACCTCCAGCTCTTCTATGAGAAGACTTCCAGCTCTTTTAAGAGAAGACCTCCAGCTCTTCTATGAGAAGACTTCCAGCTCTTCTATGAGAAGACCTCCAGCTCTTCTATGAGAAGACCTCCAGATCTTCTATGAGAAGACCTCCAGCTCTTCTATGAGAAGACCTCCAGCTCTTCTATGAGAACACCTCCAGCTCTTCTATGAGAAGACCTCCAACTCTTCTATGAGAAGACTTCCAGCTCTTTTAAGAGAAGACCTCCAGCTCTTCTATGAGAAGACCTCCAGATCTTCTATGAGAAGACCTCCAGCTCTTCTATGAGAAGACCTCCAGTTCTTCTCTGAGAAGACCTCCAGGTATTCTATGAGAAGACCTTCTTGCCTTCTATTCAAAGATTTTCCGGTCTTCCTTCGGACTTGACTCGTTGGCCTTTTTCCACATCTGTAGGGGTGAAATCTTGTCCCAAATTAAATATTATTTCAGAGGTTGTTTTTGTTTTTCAAAATCTTGCACGTGTTAAGCGAATGTCATATCAACTCGGCCTAAAAAAGGAATTTCGAAAAATTCAATGTGAAATTGAGAATATCATCTAGTCTGTGGTCACTTAAGGCAACCCAGCAACTCATTCCGCTCTTGACGTTATCAGCCAAATTCAAAGGTGTTTTTTCTCCTTCTCCTTCCAATTTTTAAAGATTTTTTTTGTTCACCCGTCAAACATCACACATCACGAATGCTAAGTGGTAAAAAAAATGGCACTTTGCAACAATGTTGCACATATGCATGAAGTAGACTGGATTACTGCTCCGATTGGTATGATCAAATATTTGCTAAAACACACACACACACATTGTGTCCGGCACGCAGCACGTGGTGGAGTGAAGAATTTGCTCTCTCAAAGGTAATCTCATGTTTGACAAAGGATTAATACATTGTACCGGACACTTATTGCGCCACTGCCACAACGAGTCTTATCAACTGACTGACCAGCAGAGCCGACCTACAGGCGTCTCAGCATACACTCGTCTATGATAAAGCCCCCAGTAAATTGTTGGTGTTACATTGGAAATATTGAATCAATATTGTGCGAAGTGCGATTGATATGCCACCACCATCCTAGAAATAGGATGGACTGAAAGAGAGCTGATAAAGAAAAATTCGAAATGTCCAGAATTCAATTGGATTTTGGTATTCATGTGCCCCTTCATCGCTTATCACCGCCAAGCATTTAAATTATCCCGCCAAAAATTTTTGTTTATTTTGGCTTGTTTCTAGGGAATACTCAGAAAATCACGTTGTCTGCCGGAGGAAAAGGAGGAGAAGGAGAAAAAGAGCCCGGGTATTGTATCGCCGGTATATGTTGACAAATTGTTTGCTTATTTGTCCAATTGCCGGAAATTGCATATAAGTGCTAAAAAACTGTCAATGGGTCTCATTTGTTGTTGTTGCTGGTGTCTTCCTTCTTGCCAGAAGCGCCATGTGTGGTAGTGTTGGTCCACAATGTGTGCGGTAGGTAGGTACACTTTAACATGTTGGCACCTCTTGGCTGCATGGACGTGCTTTTTTGTGTGGGGAAGGAATATGTGGATTGTCACAGTGGTCAGATATCACTGCATGTGACAGGGGCTTTGAGAAAAGTTGTTGAAGGACACTCGAAACCTATGTAAAGAAATATATTTTTAGGAAGAAATGGTTCGAAAAGTAAAAAAGCGACTTGGTCGAGACCCACGTCGCAGTGGCCGAAAAATGGCTCGTAAGCTGAACATATCGGAATATTCCATTCGGCAAATATTGAAAAATGAACTCGGGTTAAAGCCATTGAAATTCCTAAAAGTGTAAGAACTTACACCGCAACAGAAAGAAAATAAACTTAAAGGAGCTAAAGAGTTGCTTCGATTGGCCGAAAGTGGTGAACTGCCGAATTTCGTTGTCCAGCAGTTGGTTAACAAACAAAATGATCGTGTTTACTTGCCAAAGAGGTCTGCTGAAAATGTGTACCTTCGGTTGACCACCACAACTCAAGCGCCAACCATGGTGATGGTGTGGCCTCCATAACAGCCAATGGCCGCTCTCCGCTCGTATTATTGCGAAAATATTCTGGAGGGCACGCAAACATTTTGGTCGCAGGCCTTGGACTTTCCAAAAGGACTCAGAACCATCGCACATCATTTTGAATAATTATAACTGTTATGAAATGTGATGTGAGAGCCCGATTGTCCTCAAATTACACACATCACAATAGTTTTATTAACCCAAGGTCTGGTGTAAAGATGGAATATATCAGTGCACTCCTTCTGGTACCTCCCTCACAAAGGGTCAAAGTTTTGTATAACCACGAAGCTCGTAAAACGCAAAATAAGCATCCAATTCTTTTGAAATTTCATACTCCCCAGTACTTCCACTTAGGCAAGATCTGGTGTTTAGATGGTAGATATAGAATTACTCCTTCTGGTACCTCCCCCACAAAGAGTCAAAATTTTGAATATTCATAAAGCTCATAAAACACGAAATTAATATCCGATTGCATTCAGTCCTGGCACATCTCAATTTTCCATAAACACAAGATTTGTTATAAAGATGGTAGAGATCGGACCATTCCTTCTGGTACCTTATCTACAAAGGGTCAAAGTTTTGAATAACAACAACGATCATGAAAACCGAAATAAGCATCCGGTTCTCTTCAAATCACAATATTTTTATTAACAAAATGTCTTGTGTGAACGTGCAATATATCGGTCCACTGCTGCTGGTACCTCCCACACTATAGGTGAAAATTTAGAGTATCCATGAAGCTGATAAAATGCAAAATTAATATTCGATTCCATTCAAACTTGGCATATCTCAATATTTCCATCAACACAATATCCGTTGTAAAGCTGGTAGAAATCGGGAGAAAACGCTCAAAGAAATCGGAATTCACACATCCAAATATTTTTGCAAACGCAAGATCTGTTGTGATGATAATAGGGTGAGATAAAAACAATGCAACAAAGTCAAACGCCATAATTTTTATTTTTTTAATTTTATTGAATGAATGCGAAAAATGTCGGAAATAGCATCACATGTTAGAATAAGTTTAGATTTGTTCGAATTAGTAACCTTTCGCACGAATTATGGCCTTCAAACGGCCAATAAAACCGTCACACGCTGCCCTTATTCTGCCCTGCAGTATTTCCCGGCAAAGCGCTTGCTTGAGGTGATAGACACTTTGGTATTTTTTTAGTGCCAACCTTGCTTTCCAAAATACTCCAGACGCAATAGTCCAACGGGTTGGTATCCGGAGATTTTGGTGGCCATTGTGCGCTGAAAATGAAGCGAGGAATCTCATTTTGTAACCATTCTTGAGTGGCGCGTGCTGAGTGCGATGGTGTTGGAATGACTGAGTCCTGTTGGAATGTCCGAGGTCATTCTTGTTGGCGAGTGCTGAGTGCGATGGTGACCACAAAGTTTGCGTGCCCAAGGCGTTAATACGCCATCCAGAAAATTTTCGCGAAAATATTCGGCAATTGTTTTGATGTCATTGTTTAATACGAGCGCAGAGCGACCATCGGCTGTTATGGCGGCCCACACTATCACCATGGCCGGCGCTTGAGTTCTGGTGGCCAATCGAAGTTGTACATTTTCAGATGTAAACAAGATCAGGCAAGTAAACACGATCATTTTGTTTGTTGACAAACTGCTGGACAACGAATGTTTTCTCATCGGAGATGGAGAAAACCAAATTCGGAAGTTCACCACTTTCGGCCAAGCGAAACCACCCTTTAGCTCTTTTGAGTCTATTTTCTTTCTGCGGTGTAAGTTCTAGCAATTTTGGTATTTAATGGCTTTACCCTGAGCTCATTTTTCAATATTTGTCGATGTTGCGATATGTTCAGCTCACGATGATGTTGCTGTTTTCTTCTTCCGTCCACTTCCTTGACGTCGGGCTACTTTACCAGAATCACGGTAACGAGCGATGATGCGAGACACAAATGATTTATTCACATTTTAATGCTGGAGTGCTCTAACTATAGCAACTTGTGGTTTTCCAGCAAAATATAAAGAAATCACACAATCACGCTTGAATTGCATGGCGAATAACTTTTTTTCCAGGACAATTCTCACTAAAATGCCTGTGACGCTTGTAAACAATATTATGAGCTGTCACTGGAATAATTTTAACAGCTATCGGACGAGTGGCTTAAAAGTGACAGCAGCAGCGGTCCACTATATCTGGTACCTCAGGCATATTTCCGTATTTTCCAAAAACAAGTAGTCAGAGAGAGAATCTGGCACGTTGTAATATTTATATCAGTCTTAGTTCAGATACGATTTGGCCAGTATTGGCCAATTGGTTCGACGGTTTGAATAATCATAGCTCGAGGCTGGTGGTATGCTCTATCGGCAAAACTGACAGATACTATTTTAGTTGTTTTTTTTTTAATTTTGTAAAAGTGTTCGTAAATAGAACCAGATAGTCCTTGAAAATACTTTTCAAAATTGCCTTCTATATATGCGGCTCATATATAGAAGGCAATTTTGAAAAGTATTTTCAAGGACTATCTGGTTCTATTTACGAACACTTTCAATACATATAACTTTTGAAATATTTTTAAAAGGTTTACAGTTGTTTATGGGCCTGGGGTTTTAGTGAATTTTTGCTTTCAGAGCCATAAGGACGCAGTTTTCAGACCTTTGCCATCATTTTATCTGGAGCTCATGTCTTCTGGAGCTCTTAGAACGACAAGATACATATTTGAAAATAAATCTTATAGGACTTTCAAACCATCAAAAGCGAGGATTTTTTAAAATGTTTAAATCTTCAGCGATCACATTAGTGATTTTTCACAAATTTATTTTCAGACTTCTATACGGAACACTGTGCTCCTTCTTCAAACCCTTTAATTAATGAACGACGCGAAGTTGTCAATCATAAATAATAATAATTCACATGCTTGGCAACAAAAAACAAGCAATAATAAGAACAACAACAACAGCAACGAAAATCGCCAATACATTTTATTAAACAAATAAAAAGGAAGGCATTTGCAAATAAGCAGAGTTTAATTTCAATTCCCTGCAAAAGTGCTCTGCATGCCATCCAGTCAGCAGCCCCCAATTGCTGTTGACGCCATGCGGTATCCAGAGTGAAGACGGGAAACTTGTAAAACTACTACACAGTGTGGTGTTATCTCTGTGTCTGGGCTTGGCCGGTCGATCGACCGGCTATCTTCACAAATTTGTTTGCTTTGCTTTTTTTTTGCAGGAATTTTTGCCGCCTAGAAGCCGGTTTTGATTTTCATTCATAAAAATTATGAATGAAATTTATTTTTGTGAGATTTTTGTATTTTTTTTCTTCTTCTCTTTTTTTTTTTGCATTTCTACTTTGTTGTGTTTCCTGGGCCAGAAGGGGAAGGCAGTGCATAAAAGAATGCAGTCGATTTAGGGTTTACAAATTATGCTTATCACTCGGGCAAACATAATGTTCGTTATATTTGGCGGGAAGTTAATTGCTTATCAGTTATTGTTTTTTGTCCAAATCATTAATGACTCACTTATATTTATTTATTTTTTTATTCAAGAAGTTTGCATCCCCCAGCAGCAGCAACCGACCTTGAATGCATATGCCAATCACATTTCCAAAGAATTTAAATCTCTTATTCTTAGTTTTTTTTTTTTTTTTCAATACGAAATTTAGAAATGTAACGGCCTATTTGTGTTTATCTGCTCTGGAAATTATTATTCATTTGTTTTTAAAGATTATGGATGCTGGGCATTGTTTTGTGGTTAGCCTCCAGAGGGAGAAAAAAATCGCACTTTTATTGCAGTTTCAAATGATGGCAATAACAATTTAGCAGCAATATCTTCAAACCACAACCGGGGGTTTTCAGCACATTTCCTTTTTTTATGCTACGACAAAGGTTTCGTTTGCCTTATGTTGTATTATTTAATCTATTTCGTGGTTTTCCATGGCACCGCCACCGGAGTCTGTGCTAGCCACAAAGATGTCTGGTTGCGATTTTTCTCTTCTTTGTTGAAATTTATTTGCGTAAATTTGAAATGTTCTGAAGGCATTGACATTTAATATTTAAAGAAAAAATATTTTGAAAATTTCTCAATATTTAAATAAAAAAGAACTCAGTTTTTAAACTCCTGCTTCCAACTGGAAATTGTTTTATGGTCAAATGCAATTTTTGAAAATCCAAAATTAAAAAATATTTTTTGTGTACCTTTTGAAATGCGAAACAATTGCCCTTTTCATCAGACAATTTTAAATCCAACATAGAAGCCTTTTATTTTACCCATACATTAAAAAAGGAAGACATGCTTGTGACGAGTCCTTTATCCCCATAGATACCAAAGGGCTGTTAGCTGCCCATTGTGCTGGATTTCAACAGGTACATGGATAGAATCTCTTGATTTATGGGTTCTTTAAATGAATTATAGACAAAAAATCAGATCTTTAAAATACACTAACTAAACCAGTAAAGAAAGTCTTAAAGTCAAGCGGGAACGACTTTATGATACCCTACACCACTTTGCTAATTTAGTAGAGCTCCGCATAACAATTAAAAGTTTTTATGGGAGACTTCAATCATACATGCTATGATTATAAGTATAATTTAAAATTCAAAGGACTAAATATGCCGAAGCATTTATATCTTTTTTCTTCTTTCGGAATTGTATTGCCAATTTGATATATATGGGAGCTATATCCAAATCTGAACCGATCTTGATAAAATTTGGCAAATATATTTCTGAGCTGTATTTGATATATTTCCCTGAATATCGTTGTTACGGAGTGCATATTAGGACTGTTCAGATGTAGCTATAGCTACATCTGAACCGATCTTCACCAAATTTGACATACTAGCTTCTAGACTCAATTCGATTGTAGGTGCCAAATTTCATCCCATTTGGGCAAATATTAGATGTTTGGTGCACAATGAAATATAAATCGGACGAGCTATATGCTATATATGGGAGCTATATCCAAATCTGAACCGATCTTAATAAAATTAGGCAAAGCTGTTTCTAAGCTGTATTTTATATATTTCAGAGAATATCGTTGTTACGGAGTGCATATTACGGCTGTGGGTAACAAATATAACAAATCGGATGAACAATATATGTATGGGAGCTATAGCCATATCTGAACCAATTTTCACCAAATTTGACATACTAGCTTCTAGACTCGATTCGGTCGTAAGTGCCAAATTTCATCCCATTCATCTCGATTGGTGCACAGTAAAAAGGAAATCGGACGAAGTTATATATGGAAGTTATATTCAAATCTGAACCGATTTCGATAAAATCTAGCAAAGGTATTTCTGAGCTGTATTTGATATATTTCCCCAAATATTGTTGTAACAGAGTGCGTATTACGGCTGCGGAGGACAAAAATAAGAAATCGGATGAACAAATATTGTTGTAACAGAGTGCATATTACGGCTGCGGAGGACAAAATTAACAAATCGGATGAACAATATATATGGGAGCTATAGCTATATCTGAATCGATTTCGATCAAATTTGGCATACTTATTTTCAGGCCTAATTTGGTTGTATGTGCAAAATTCCATACTATTTGGGCTGATATCACACGTTTGGTGCATAATAAAAGGCAAATCGAACGAATATATATATATATATATGGGAGCTATATCTAAATTTTGACCGATTATCTCCAATTTCAATAGGGTTCGTCCTTGGATCAAACAAATGATTTGTGCAAAATTTCATCTGGATCGGGAAATAAATGCGAACTGTACTTTGTTTACAAAAATACATGGACAGACGGACGGACGGACATGCATAAATCGACTCAGAATGTGATTCTCTGCAGATCATCAAAAGGAACTATGGGTCTATCTAGTTCCCTTTTGTCTGTTACAAACAAATGCATAAAGACATAAACCCTGACCACCTTGTGGTGTAGGGTATAAAAAAAGGGAGGTATGAGGGGTTTCTTTTTACTCTCTTCGTCGACATATAAAAACAAGTTATAAAGTATCAGTCGCCGACTGATCTATAACCTCAATTAATGTTCATTTATTTAAGAATATATTTTGACTTATGATTATCAAACTATTGACCCTCTATGGTGGAGTTGCCGAGTCAATATTGCCCATTTCGTATCTGATCTAATTCTGCTACAATAATTTTACAACGTGCCAGGTTTGCAGTATATTGACTATGTGTATATGTGTGAAATTTTGAAGAAAGTTAGATGCTTATTTCGGATTTTATAATCTTTTCGGTTATTTAACATTCTGACCCGTTGTGGGGGAGGTACAAGAAGGAGAGGGCCGATCTTATGTAAGTAGCAGTATTTGGATGTGTAAAATTTGAAGAGAATCGGATGCTCAATTCGCATTCTATGATCACTTTGATTATTGAAAATTGTTATCCTTTGTGGGGGAGGTACCAGGAGTGGTTCGATGTGTTTTATCTTTACATAACATCTTGTGTTGATAGAAATATTGGGATGGCTCGAGTTTGAAAGGAATCGGTTGTTTTTTTCGAGATTTCCTTGCCTTATGGTTAATAAAAATGTTGACCTGTTGTAGGGGAGGCACCAGAAGTAGTGGTCTGATATATGTCATCTTCATACCAGGTCTTTTGTTGGTGGGAAAATTAGGATGAGGCAAATTTGAAAGAAATCGGTGGCTAATTTCGAGTTTTACGAGCGTCAAGATTAATAAAAATTTTGACCCATTGAGGGGAAGTACCAGAAGGAGTGGCCACCAAGTCATACCGGATCTTGATTAGATAGAAACAATGGGATGTGCTGAGGTTAAAAGGAATTGGTTGCTCTTTTCGAGGTTTCTTAGCCTTATGGTTAATAAAAACCCTTTGTGGGGTAGGTACTAGAAAGAGTCCTCCGATATATTCCATCTTCACATCAGATCTTGTGATGATAGCAATATTGAGATTCGGGAAGTTCTAAAGGAATCGGACTCTTGTTTAACATTTTATAAGAGTTATAATTATTAAAATTTTTGATCCTTTATGGGGGAGGTATTTGATGAAGAGGACCAATATTGTCCATTTCACACATGATCTGGGCTGATAAAAAAATTAGGATTCGCAAAGCTTCCACAAAGTTGGATGATCCTATCTTGTCCTATAGGGAAAATTATTTTTGTTTTTTTTTTGTGAAAATTTTGAACTTTTAAAGGGGAGGTACCAGAAAGAGTGGCCCGATATTGCCCTTCTCCAAATTCAATCAAAGCTTCACTATAATATTATGATGTATCAAGTTTGGATCAAACCGGATATTCCCTTTGAGAGTTATCATGCGCACCAGCAAGCCAGACAGACAGACGAACTGTCATCGCTCAATCGACTCAAAATGTTCTGAAATGTATTTGGTCCAAAGGGACCTAAGGTCTACAATCGTCATTTCGATAAGGCACGTGTTGGTCGTATCAAATGATATACCCTCTGTATGGCCGAGGGTATAAAAATTGCAATATCGATTGCTACCTTTGAGGACCCTTCGGACATTCTACAAAACATTCTAGCAGTCCAATTTGGGCAGACCTTTCCGCTCTTCTATAAGAAGGGTTGATGTTGATCAGAGGTTCTTTATAGAAGACCAAAGAGTATTTTCATAGAATACCAAAGTGCCTTCTTCAAAGGTTCTTATTATAAAAGACCGGATGATATTCCCAATGAAAAGCAGAAGGTCACACCATACAGCCCAATGGGTCTTTTCTTAGAGGATCAATGGTTCGTGCTTCTTCTGCTCCTAGAAGACCAGAAGGTATTATCAAGGAAGACCAGAAGGTCTTCTCACAGAAGACTAGAAGGCCTTCTCATGGAAGACCGTTAGGTAACATCATAGAAGACCATAGAGGACCCGAAGGTTTTATCATAGAAGACCAGAAGATGTTCTCATAGAAGACCAGAAGGTCTTCCCGTAGAGGACCAGAAGTTCTTCCGTAGAAGACCTGAAAGTCTTCTCGTAGAAGACCGGAAGAAGATGACCAGAAGGTCTTCTCATAGAAGACCAGAAGGTCTTCTCATAGAAGACCAGAAGGTCTTCTCATAGAAGACCAGAAGGTCTTCTCATAGAAGACCAGAAGAAGTTTTCTCATAGAAGACCAGAAGTCTTCTCATAGAAGACCAGAAGTCTTCTCATAGAAGTCTTCTCATAGAAGACCGGCAGGTCTTTCCATAAAAGACCGGCAGGTCTTCCCATAAAAGACCGGCAGGTCTTCCCATAAAAGACCGGCAGGTCTTCCCATAGAAGACCGGCAGGTCTTCCCATAGAAGACCAGAAGGTCTTCCCATAGAAGACCAGGAGGTCTTCCCATAGAAGACCAGGAGGTCTTCCCATAGATGACCAGGAGGTCTTCCCATAGAAGACCAGGAGGTCTTCCCATAGATGACCAGGAGGTCTTCCCATAGATGACCAGGAGGTCTTCCCATGGAAGACCAGGAGGTCTTCTCATAGAAGACCAGGAGGTCTTCTCATAGAAAACCAGGTATGAAGACCAGGTATTTTTATGGAAGATCAGAAGGTCTTCTTGTAGAAGACCAAGGGGTATTCTCATAAAAGAGCAAAGGAAGGCCACAGGGTATTCTTTCAGAAGACCGAAGGTTCTTCTCTTAGACGACCGAAGTGTCTTTTCTTAGAAGATTGAAGCGTCTTCTCAGAGAAGACCAAAGGGTCTCCTCGTAGAAGACCAAAGGATCTTCTCATAAAAGACCACAGGGTCTTTTCAAAGAAGACCCTATCAGAAAGTCTTTATATCAGAATTTTAGGGTACCTCTTTTCTAAAACTAGTTTTTTATTGTGTCTAAAGAAGGATCCAATTAATAAAAATGCTATTCAAGTGTTTAATAGTTGGGTAACTATTCGAAAACAGAAAAAGAGAGGAATGGGACTACTTTCCCACCGAATTCAATAATTTGTAGCCAACATATCCTTTATAGATTGTCCCGTACTTGTTGCTGGTGTCTTAAAGGGCAAGAACTAATTTTTTATATGGGTTCCTTGAGATATTTACACCAACAATTTCACAATCACATTCTAATAAAAAAGACGAAGAAACAAAAAAATCGTAGCACCGAAATAATGCTCCCACAGACAGACAAGTGAGGAATGATAAAGGCAAGAAAAGGGACCTGTTCCATTTCCAAGGAATCACTACCAATTTAATATCTCAGCACACACACAAATACAAAATCGAAGGAATTTTTCCAATTTGTTTTTGTTTGGCTTGTAATCATCAGCTGATTCCATGTGACCTTTTCTGACCTCAATGTAATCAGCTGATTTTTGTTGTTGACTGGAGGATTTGTTCGCTTTACTTTCCTTGGGGCTGGTACCTGTTGTTATTAATCGTCTCGCCTCACACCAGCAAAAAAAAAAACAGAACTGTTGACGTCTTTTGTTGTTCTTGTTGTTATCGGGACAACAAAAACACACACACACAATGGCTGAATCCTGTCGGAGGATACAAACTCGTTCCTTACACGTGCATCCGGCGCTCGATGCACTTTGCGCACACTCTGCCGTGTGGTTTTGCTGTGGTTGTTGTTGCAGCTCCATAAAAAGAAAACGGACAGACATTGGGTCGTCGCTGCCATCATGGTGGCGGCAAGGATGCGCAGGATGATGATAATGTTGTTGTTTTTCTCTTCAATAAATTTGTTGATGCTGTTCCACTTGTTGTTTATGTTGTATCATGGTTGTTGTTAATGTTGTTATTTTTATTACTTTTTAATACAACAACTGATCGGGGGTTTTCGTGTTCGTCCTGTCGGCAGTGTGCGTAAATCAGCTGATTGTTGTTCCTGTCTTTTTGTTCGATTGGAAGTTTGATACTCTCAAGGTACCTGTTTGATGTCTTTGGGGTCCTTGTACAAGGATGCTTCATCTCATTTCGATTTTTGCAGTAAATGGATTTCTATTGAATGCGGTTGTTATTGGTTTCATTTCTTTTAATGTCCTACTTTTGCTCCTTCCTCTAACTGGCCTTCAATTTGATTTCTTTCTTCGTTGAAGGATTTGTTTTTGTGTTCGGGATTGTGGGAAAATTTCGTGGCCCTTGATTTCGTTCTAGATTATGGTTTTATAGATGATTAAAAAAAGGACTAGCAGTGCAGTGAAATGATTCAGCTCACCAAGATGATGATGATGAGAATGTTCGCCTTGTTGTTGCAATCCCTTGTTATTTGGCCACAACGTCACAGGATAAGATTTGAAACAAGTAATTGTAGTAAAATTGCTAGATAGCCCAAAAGATCCTATAAATTATGCCGTGTCCTTCTCTCCTCCTAATGGACAATTGATGAGTTTTGTAGCCGGAATTTTGATGTCCTTTGAATGTTTGACATTCGAATGTTTACCATGGGAAATTTTTTGAAACAAGTTTTGTTTGAAATGAAATTTAACGTAAATATAGTCTGCTGCTATTATTGATTTGGAGGGATAGGACAGACAAAGGATAATTTGTGTCCTCTAATTTCGGTTGTATTAATTTAAATTGATTAAGGAAAGAGCGAAAAGGATATGTGGTTAGGGGTCCCTTTTGGTGGACTACATTACATTTGAATTTTTTCAATAACTTGTAGTTTGAATGGTCAGCTTTAAAATAGCCTGCAACACACCTTATAGTGGTCCTGCCCAATTTTCGATATTATGAAAATTTTGGCCGTCTAACTTTAATCCGAATATCACACCATACACCATTTGTCACACTAGAAATATTGAAAAAGGGGAAGTTTGAAGAAAATTGAGAAAAAAATTCACACTTTTAGTCAGCTGAGATCAAGGTTGGCCTTTGTGGAGGAGTTACAAGATAGAGTGAACCCTATTATATTACGAGGTTCCAAAAATTTAACTCCATTTTTTATTTATTTATTTATTATTTTTTTTTTTTTTTTTGAAATGCCTGGAATTCTCAAAAAATCAATCTTAATTTTCGTAATGTCTTGGAGACATAAAAATGCATATGATCCGTACCATGACATCTAGGGTAGATTTTGGATTTTAAAGAACGTGTTTATTGACGTGTTTATAGTCCATAATCGCATAGAGCCACCAACCCAAAACCAATTTAGGTTTGTTTCTACCGTTCATTAAAATGTGGCTTTACAGATCTTCCGAAGCTCATAGCTTTTTTGATTCTTAATGATATTTAGTCCAAATTCTAAAAAATAAAAAAAGTTAAAAAGTGTCGGTCGGTTTTGCCGACAGATGTATACCCCCAGCCTTGAGTTGTTGTGTGGTGGTGTTGTGGTGATTATTCAAACTTTTGGCCCCTTATGGGGGAGGTTCCGATGATATTTGCTCCGAATTCTAAAAAATAAAAAAAAAACAGTTAAAAAGTATCAGTTGGTTTTACCGACAGCCTTGAGTTGTGATTATTCAAACTTTTGACCCTTTATGGGGGAGGTTCCGAGGCAGTTGGCCAATATTGACCAATTCTGACGATATAAATATTACAACGTGTCAGATTTGGACTATATCGACTACTTCCTATACTTTATTAGAGATATGTGCAAACTTTTGAAAATTGTGAAAACATACGTGAGGTAGCAGATATAGCGGACCGAAGTATTCCAGTTTTATAATAAATTTGAATTTTATGCGAAATCACAAATTCCGATAAATTACATATTCGTATCAGATTTCTGGTTAAGATATGGAAAGTTGTAAAGAATCGCCGAATTGTTTCGCAAATTAAGACAGATATAAGCGTTTGAAATTGTGAGCCTTTGTGGGTGAGATACCAGAAGAGGTTGGCACATATACAGGGTGAGATGAACTTCAGACTGCTGTCATTTCTAAGCCACACAGTGACAGCGCATTATATTGTTTACAAGCGTGATAGTGTGATTTCTTTATATTTGGCTGGAAAACCAGAAGTGGCTATCGTTACAGCACTCCAGCATTTAAATGTGAATAAATCTTTTGTGTCTTGTACCATCGCTCGTTACCGTGGTACTGGTAGCATAGCCCTACGTTAAGGAAGTGGACGGAAGAAAACTGCAAAATCAGCAGAAATATTTCAAAAAGTAAAGAATCGACTTGATCGAAACCCGCATCACAGTGGCCGAAAAATGGCTCATGAGCTGAACATATCGCAATATTCCATTCGGCAACTATTGAAAAATGAACTCGGGGTAAAGCCACTGAAATTCAAAAAAGTGCAAGAACTTACACCGCAACCGCAACAGAAAGAAAATAGACTCAAAAGCTAAAAAGCTAAAAAGTTGCTTCGCTTGGCCGAAAGTGGTGAACTGAATTTGGTTTTCTCCGTTAGAAAACATTCGTTGTCCAGCAGTTTGTAAACAAGCAAAATGATCGTGTTTACTTGCCAAAGAGGTCAGCTGAAAATGTGCACCTTCGGTTGACCACCAGAACTCCATCGCCGGCCATGGTGATGGTGTGGGCCGCTATAACAGCCGATGGTCGCTCTCCGCTCGTATTAATTGACCGTGGCATCCGAATAAATGTTCTGGATGGTGTATTAAAGCCTTGGGTACGCAAACATTTTGGCCGCAGACCTTGGTCATTCCAACAGGACTCAGTCATTGCAACACCATTGCTCTCAGCACGCGACACCCAAGAATGGTTACAAAATAAGGTTCCTCGCTTCATATTCGCACAATGGCCACCAAAATCTCCGGATACCAATCCGTTGGACTATTGTGTCTGGAGTATTTTGGAAAGCAAGGTTGACACTAAAAAATACCAAAGTGTCGATCACCTCAAGCAAGCGCTTCGCCGGGAATAGGCCAAAATGGAACAGAGCAACATTCGGGCAGCGTGTGGCGGTTTCATTGGCCGTTTGAAGGCCATAATTCGTACGAAAGGAGACCAATTCGAACAAATCTAAACTTATTCCAAAATTTGATGCAATTTCCGACATTTTTTGCTTTCGTTCAAAAAATTTTAAAAAAATGTAAATGTTTAGTCAGTCCTGACCGACTTTTAACCTTTCCTTACTGGTTTAGCTGTAATGATCTCCGGTTTTTAGGTAAGTTTTGGAGATATGGTGCATTTTGAGACCTAGCGAAGTGAAGACCTTAAGTGGCACACGAGTGCTTATAATTTTAATATTGACTATAATACTCTGGTGTCTACAATAGGAATAATATGGAAGGAATCTGAATTGGATATGGTGTATGGCGTATTTTGCCACGTTTATGGTATCAACTTCTTGACAATCGGATGATTGATGTCTGTTCGATGTTGAAGGGTTCGGCTCTATGCTTTTCGGTGGCTGTCAATTCGGCAGTATTTAGTGCGATCACGTCGAAATATTTATATCATATTTATTTAGGTCCGGTACGAAATGTACAGTATTGGTCCATTCCTTGGGAACCTTCTCCATAGAGGGTCAACAATTTGAATAATCGTAACAGAAATCAAAACATACTTAAAAAATCGACCGTTGGCTGATGGTATAAATCTGTCGGTAAAATCGACTGACAATTTTTACCATATTTATTGAAAATTTCGACCTTTTGTGAGGGAGGTAGGAGAGACAGGAGAGGACCGATGTAGCCCATTATCGGACTCGATCTTAGCTTAACGAACGGAAACCCCTAGATCGGCTCCAAATGTCCTGATCTAGTCCCAAGAGACCTAGGGTCTGAAACTGTTTTTTCGATGAGGCACGTTTTGGCCCTATCATTGTATTGTGTTAGTAATTGATGTTTTCTGGAATTTGTTAACCGATTTTGTTTCTGCACACTTAATGGGTAAAATGCCATCACTAGCAAGGTTTTCTCACCTTCAAACTGGGGCAAAAGGTCTAAACACAAGTTTTATATCCAGATTAGACATGTATATATTTTATACAAATTTTAACTACATGTATATACAAATATATACATACAACATTGGTTTGAGGACTCACACGTACTTATTTTCCTCACGACATTGAGGTCTTCTCTATTGTGCAACAAAAACTGTTTAATATTAAAATGTCAAATTTAAAAAATATGACCCATTAATCTTCATAAAATTCGCATTTTAGGGCAAACAAAAAAATCGATTGCACAATTAACAGCAATAACAAAAAACAATGAAAAACTACTTCGAACAGGTCTCATTGTAGCCATTCAAAATAGGAGTGGTTCTATTAACAAAAATTACATTGTTATTTTGGAAAATAAAAAAAAATAATGAGGCCAACAATCAAAGAGAGATTCCAAAAAATCATTAAAGATCTGAATAGGCAAAACTTCGAAAATGTCACGTAAATTAGAATGGCAGGCCAGGCACAAGTAGAGAACGTGAAAACCCTGTCTTTTTTTTGGGCAAACAATTGGAAAAAAAAACCTGTTACCTTGTTTTCTGATATTCAGGCATTTGTTAATGAGGACCAACAACACCACCCGCCACATCAATAAGTCGTTCAAACTGCCAAATCATGTCAGTTTTGCGCATTGTTGCAAATGCAAACGGATTGTGGTGGCAACAAAGGACAATTTGAGGTGACAAAAGGACACAAATCTTATGCACACACATTGCGACTATCGCCCTGGTCACTTGTGAAGAGTTCAGCCAACAGGTATGCAATGTGTGTGAGACAAATGTGGAAACACCTCATTATTTTATTTTGTGATTTTTGTGGGTTTTTTTTTTTGGCAACGATCTTCTTTTGGCTGGACACGAATAAATCGCCAGGACTTCGGGACAATTAGAACACGTTTCGTTTGTTTGCCATTTAACACACCTCTCAACCTCTGTTCTTTCTGTGGGTCATTCAAGGATTTCACCTGAATTTTTTGTTTTTATATTTTTGTACTTGTACTTTACTGACCAAACCTGTCCCACCCTACACCACCACACCACTCCATGCCATGGGAACCAATTCTCTGCTGTCTTCAAAAATTCTTGAAAATAAAAACGTGATATATTTCGGATTTTTTTCCCATATGATGGGAATTTTGTTCATCTTACATTTCGAGACTTGGGTAAAAAATTGAGAGAAAAATATTGAAAGACATGTAATTTTCTAAAGACATTTCGTTGCACTCGTTGGCGATTAGACAATGGCCAACTTGACATCTTTACAAATTTTGGCAGTGTTGTTGGTTTCTGTTTTTGATTTTATTTTATTTAAAAAATATCTTTCTTTTTTAAGGCTCTTTGGTGAGAAGATTGTGTTTTCTTAGCCGAGATTTGTTATTGGAAGCAATGAGACAGACCAGAAACTAATGATTGTTTGCCAAAGGCCGGGTAGGTATGAACATAGGCCTGACCTGTTTTTTTTTGTGTTAAAAAATGAAACTAAAGGTAATGATCAATTTTTTACTTTCCTAAAGAAGATTCACAGAGTACAAATAGCTACAAGAGGGGGGATGATTTTTGAAATATTGCCAAGTTGTCATTGTGAAACTAATGAAATGTCAAATTTACAATACGACACCAAAATACCAGTAAATAGACGAAATCACAGATAAACACAGAATATTATTGAAGATAGATATACCATGGGAAATACGAATCTCGTCGGGTTTTACTTTCATTATTCTTAATAAGGTTAAAATGGTTTTTCTGACTTTCTTATATGTAGATCTAACAAAAAACCAATAAAAAAGCACTTAAGTGCGGCCGGGCCAAACTTTTAATGCCCACCATTTGACAGGATCTTGAAAAATTTAACCAAGTTAAAAAGCATCATTGAATAGCCTCCACCATTTGTAATGAATTTGGAAATAAAATCCTTAAAACATTCTGTTAAAATTAAAAAAAAAAAACGAATATAACCGTTATATTGGTGTCTATACGACGTGGACCTACATAGGCATTGTTTGTCATAAGTCATTACCAAATTCAAATTCGAAACTTGAAATAAACGGTGAATAATGTAGCTAAAATCATCAAAATATCTTAAATAGGGAGGTACCGTTATATCGGAGCTGTGCGAAGACCTGGACCAGCATAGACAATTTTCTGTCATAGGCTGTAGCATCCATTACGAACTTCAAATACGACATCTTAAACAATTTCGGTGGGTATTGTACTTAAACTCGTCAAAATACCGAATATAGAGAGGTACCGTTATACGAAGACGTGGACCTGCACAGACAATTTTCTGTCACAGACTGTAGTTCCCCTTACGAACTCTAAATAAGTAATTTGAAACAATTCCAATGAATAATGACTCTAAAATCATCAAAATACCGAATATCGGAAGGTACCCTCATATAGGGGATATACGAAGACGTGGATCTGCACAATTTTTCTGCAGACAATTTTCTGTATTAGGCTGTAGTATCCATTTTGAACTTCAAATGCCAAATATGAAACAATTCCGGTGAATAATGTCGTGAAAATCATCAAAATACTGAAAATCGGGAGGTACCGTTATATGGGGGCTATATGAAAACGTGGACCTACATGGTCCATTTACGATCTTATAAATTGGAA
Source organism: Musca domestica (assembly GCF_030504385.1). NCBI lineage: Eukaryota > Metazoa > Arthropoda > Insecta > Diptera > Muscidae > Musca > Musca domestica. Next base: position 2,884,387 of record NW_026712312.1, read on the forward strand.
AAATAAATATGTGTGCAAAATTTTACCCTTCTATCCCAAGTCGTTCGAAAGATAGCGTCATTACAACAGACAGACGGGCATCGCTAAATCGACTTAGAATTTTACGCTGATCAAGAATATATATACTTTGTTGGGTCTGACCCTCCATAGTATGGTGGAGGGCATAAAAAATGGTTCATTGGGGGACCATGCGAGGACCTGCATTAGTATTTGTTTTGTCATAGGTTTAAGTACCCGTTAGGACCTTCAAATACAAAATTTCAAACAATTCCGCTCTATAATGCCTCTTATACCATACAAATACCGAATATTTGGAGGTACCGGTACATGTGGGATATACAAGCACATAGACCTACATAGACAATTTTCTGTCATGGGTTAAATTATCAATTAAGATCTTCCAATACGAAATTCGAAACAAGTCCGGTATATAATATCGCTAAAATCATCAAAATACCGAATATTTGGAGGTTACATAGGAACTTTATGAAGAAGTGGACGTGCATACGTAATTTCTTGCCATAGGCTGCAGTACCCATTAGGACCTTCAAATACAAAATTGGAAACAAGTCCGGTCAATAATGTCTCTAATACCATAAATATACCGAATATTGGGAGGAGCCGTGGAGATGCATACGCAATTATTTGTCATAGGCTGTAGTTCCCATTAGGACCTTCAAATAAGAAATTAAAAACAAATCCGGTGAATATAGTCGCAAAAAAATCAAAATACCAAATATTGAGAGGTTCCGACATATGGTGGCTATAAGAAAACGTTTACCTGCACAGACAATTTTCTGTCATAGGCTGTAGTATCTATTACGAATTTCAAATACCAAATTTGAAACAATTCCGGTTAATATTAAGATATAAATAAATTCAGATAAAAAGTTATTCGTGATGGAATTCAAGCGTGATAGTGTGGTTTTTTTATATTTGGCTGGAAAACCACAAGTGGCCATCGTTAGAGCACTCCAGTATTTAAATGTGAATAAATATTTTGGGTCTCGTACCATCGCTCGTTACGGTGATACTGCTATCGTATCCCAACGTTAAAGAAGTGGGCGGAAGAAAACAGCAACATTAGCAGAAATGGTTCGAAAAGTAATGAAACCCTCGTCGCAGTGGCCGAAAAATGGCTCGTGATCTAAACATATCGCAATATTCCATTCGGCAAATATTGAAAAATGAGCTCGGTGTAAAGCCATTGAAATTCCAAAAAGTGCGAGAACTTACACCGCAACGGAAAGAAAACAGACTCAAAAGAGCTAAAGGCCAAGCGACCGAATGTGGTGAACTGCCGAATTTGCTTTTCTCCGACAACTTGCTATTTCTAAATATTTCCTTCAGCCAGAAACAAGAGGTGAATATGTAATTCATGATTTCGCAAAAAATTGACCGATACGTTTTTACTCGTTTTTTATACTCTCCACCATAGTATGGAGGGTATATTAAGTTTGTCATTCCGTTTGTAACATTTCGAAATACACATTTTAGACCCCACAACGTATATATATTTCTGATCAGCATAAAATTCTATGTCGATTTAGCCTGTCCTTCTATCCGACTGTCCTTCTGTGGAAATCACTCTAGGTTCCGAACGAAATGAAGTAGCTTGATAAAATTTTACTCAAATGTATATTATATCTGCAGGACTTTAGGTATTGAAAATGGGACATGGTATAGTCCCATATAACAGCTCCCTATATTAGGTATTGACAAAATTGACAAATTCGTTACAAATGGTGGAGGGTATGCAAACTTATAGCATTTTTACTTGTTTTTATACCCTACACCACAAGGTGGTCAGGGTATTATGTCTTTGTGCATTTTTTTGTAACAGGCAAAAGGAAACGAGATAGACCCATAATTCCTTTTGATGATCTGCATAGAATCACTTTCAGAGTCGATATATGCATGTCCGACCGTATGTCCATGTATTTTTGTGAACGCATTCATTACCCGATCCAGAAATTTTGCACAAATAATTTGTTTAACGCAAGGACAAACCCTATTGAAATTGGAGATAATCGGTAAAAATTTAGATATAGCTCCCATATATATCACAGTCGGATTTGCCTTTTATTGTGCACCAAACCTGTAATATCCGAATAGTATGGAATTTTGCACATACAACCAAATTTGGCAAGAAAATATGTATGCCAAATTTGATCGAAATCGGTTCAGATATAGCAATAGCTCCCATATATATTGTTCATCCGATTTGTTATTTTAGTCCTCCGCAGCCGTAATATGCACTTTTTAACAAGAATATTTGGGGACATATATCAAATACCGCTCAGAAATACCTTTGCTAAATTTTATCGAGATCGGTTCGGATTTGAATATAGCTCCCATATATAACTTCGTCCGATTTACCTTTTATTGTACACCAAACGTCTAATATTTGCCCAAATGAGATGGAATTTGGCACATACGACCGAATCGAGTCTAGAAGCTAGTATGCCAAATTTGGTGAAGATCGGTCCAGATATATATAGTTTCCATATATATTGTTCATCCGATTTGTTGTATTTGTTACCCACAGCCGTAATATGCACTCCGTAATAACGATATTCAGGGAAATATATCAAATACAGCTCAGAAATATCTTTGCCAAATTTTATCAAGATCGGTTCAGATTTGGACATAGCTTCCATATATATCAAATGAGCAATACAAGTCCGAATTTAAAAGATACAAATGCTTCGGCATATTTAGTCCTTCGAACTTTATATTATAATTATAATCACAGCTTGTATGATTGAAGTCTCCCATAAAAAACTTTTAATTGTTATGCGGAGCTCTACTAAATTAGCAAAGTGGTGTAAGGTATCATAAAGTCGGCCCCGCCCTGGTTTTTATTTATTTCTTTTTACTTCAACAAGATGTTTGTCAAAACCTAGATATAAACTACATTTTCAATGAGCTCCGAGGAATTAAAGCTTTGAAATGCGATTTTTAGTAGGCATCTAAGAATGACACCGACGATATTTCGGGAGAAAGGGACCATCAATGTAGTTTTCCTGAATTTCCAGTCGATATACAATTATGGACTAATTAACGAGGAATTTAGCAAAAGATCAGAGTTAAGGTTTAGAGATGTGACTTAAATTTTGGAGAATCATATATGTGAGGAAAAATATTCATATTATATTAGAACAGAATTGTTAATGCAAGTTTTACATGTGTCCATTTTTTCCTTTCAAAATATATTTTGATAGTGTGGTATTCAATCGAACTCAAGTCGTGTATGCAGATCAACTACGCAGTTTTCCCACAAAAAAAAAAAAAAAAATATTCTCAAGCAATTTGAAAGCCAGTCAATGTAACTTGCTTGTCATTCATTAGCTTTTAATACACAATCTTATCAAATACAAGACAAAGGAATTTGTTCAAGGAAGAAAAAAAAAAAAAAAAAAAAAAACGAAAACGAAAACGAAAACGACATCAAAATAAATGTGAAAACATAAATATTCAACTTAATTACATGAAAACACCGCATAAAACAATTGTTACACACAAATCCGGCTGTCTGTCTTTGGATGGGACAGAAACATTTTCATTAGCAAAAGACAGATGCCGGTCGAAACAAAGGACAGATAAAGAAAAAGAAAACAGAGCAAAATTCAAATACACAAAACTGAACTTTGAACTTGCAACTTAAAAAGCGGGACAATAACAACAATACCAACAATGGTTATGGGTCTTGTAATAAATGGGGTAGGAAGAAACCTTGGTTGTTTTTCGTAGAAAAAAAGTTCTTAAATTTGACAGAAATTTATGTTGTCAAACATTCACGCGCATTAAGAAGACAATCCCGTACAAGAATGAATGGATGGATGGTTGGATGGATGCATGCCTTTGGTCAGTAGCCAGAATATGTAAATCAATGGTCATTACAAAGGTGCCAGGGTGGATGGCTGGCCGAAAAAGGGAGAAGAGGTAAGTTCAACTGTTGAATGATGAGGAAGGACACTTTTTGTTTGTCGTCCTTCCTTAAGACTTGACAAATGTCAAATTTTTGTGTTACATCAAATTGATAACCATGGCATGGTTAGTCGTAACGAATTCCAAGGACAATAACTGGACATGTCGTCCTTTTGCTTTGCGGTCATGTTTTGGTGGTATCAAAGCCACCCGGTATTGGCTGCCGTCCTGGTTTGGTGGTTAGGCCGCCCAGATTTTGGCTCGATGATAAATTGAGTTGCCTTCAAAGTTTTCCCTTAATTTCCAGCTTTTAGTTGAGGGGAAATTGATAAGTTTCGGTGACATTTTCTTTGCCATTAGAATTATTAGAACACTAATGACAATTTTCTTGGCTTGTTGTCCACGTTGTCGATTTTTCTTGTTGTCCTCCAGCTGGAATACAACAATCAGAACCGGTAGCTATTAAGGATAGCATGATCTGGTAATAAACAAGAAACTCACGTTCCTGGCTGGACATCCTATCCCATGTTAGGATGGATGATTTGATTTTAGGAAAAATACATTTTTTGGCGGTTAGTGTGCAATTGCTTGGTGAGAACACAAAAATATTGTGGCAAGGACATACCCCAAAGGAACAAGACCTGAATTGAGGATGAGCTGCTAACCCTCTTGGCTGGGATTGCAACAACACAAATTCTGAATTCTCAAATGGGTTACATGTGTTTGCCGGTTTGCCCAATCAGCTGTTGTAGGGAAGCAAACAACAGCAACCAACTCCTTAAAAATGTGAGAACATCCAAAAATAGATTCGAAGGACATTTCAGCACTGCTTACGGCCTTGAACATTACGGATATGTCAGGAAGAAAAAAGTTCAAATGTGTTGCCATGGAAAGGGAAACCCGAACAAACTTCCTTGCACCTTTCGAACTATTTTAGCTGGTTGGTTCATGTTATACCACCGGAATACCAGCTCCCATCCTGAATTTTATTTTTTTGGTTTAATTTGCATAAGTTTGTTTGGAATTTATGTGTTCTCTCTCTGTGCCGGTTGCTAAGCGGTTCAATATGATTTGGATTATTTGTAACTGTTTTTCCCACCAAACAAATTCCATCAGCCAGCCGAACATAAGGAGCAATTGCACCACCATAAGGTACATATATACATGCCGTAGAGGAAGATATGCTTTAAATGTTTTCTTTTTCACCAAAGGTGTTTGACAAAAATTCGATTTTTGGTTCACATGACTTACGGTTTATGAATATTGATGATGTTGTCTTTAGTTTACCCCTCTCATTTCGGTGGTGGTCGTAAAAGTTTGGGGTGCTAGTTATTGATTGGTTAATGTTATTCACCACCACCACCACCACTTGAAAAACGGAGAACAACTTACCGCAAAATCTTAATCATGAAAGTCAACAAACTTACCTGAAAAGACATTAAAAAAATAAGACAATTGAATCCATTAATAAATGCCATAAATTCGTAATTATAAAAATAATAAAAAGTATTGTCAAGAAATCAGTGGTGAACTATGACGTCATAAAAATGCAGAAAAAAGCGAAAAGCACGATGCCAATGATGACTTAACTTTTAGTTATCAATCTTCAAATTGAAAAATAAAAATTAGACTTGCACCAAATTTAATATAACGGAAGGGTAAGATAAAATGTGTCGAAGAAAAAAAAATACACTGTTCGACAAAATTCAATGTTTTCAATTATTAGGGGAAAAACCTGGCAGATTATGAAAGAAGAGCTACAAAAAAGAGAACACGTGTGTCGGCGTTTTGGAAGTTAACGTCAAAAAGTAATCAAAATAGAGGAGGCAAGTTCCCCAATACTTTTCGATACTTTTGGAAATTTTCGAATTAAGATTTCTCGGTGACTCCGGCAATATTTCAGATAAAAGTGCCACGCATAGCCAACAAAGAGGCTTTTTGTCATAAAATTCCATTATAGGTCCTAGAAGACGTCAAAGGTCTAAATCTTACCTAAACGCTAGGAATTCATATATATTACCAAATAAAAAAGCAGCTAAGGTCGGCCGGGCCGAACCTTTAATACCCTCCACCATTTGGAAGGAATTTTCTTGTACCTCCCCCACAATGGATCAACATTTTGAATATACATGAAGCTCATAAAACGCGAAATTTAAATATTTCCATCAACACAAGATCTCTTATAAAGATTGTAGGGTCGGAACATTCTTTCTAGTACGACCCACACAAAGGATCAACGTTTTGAATAACAAAATCGATTATAAAATCCGAAATATGCATCCGGTTTTGTTCATATTTAATGCATCCCAACATTTCTACTAACACAAGATTTGCTGTGAAGATGGGAGATATCGGTCCACTCCTTCTGGTACATCCCCCACAACGGGTCAACATTTTGAATAGACATAAGGCTCATAAAACAAGAAATTATTGTTAAAATTATTCCAGTGACAGCTCATTATATAGTTAACAAGCGTAAAAAAGCATTTTGGTGAGAATTTTCCAGACAAAAAATGTTATTCGTGATGAAATTCAGCGTGATAGTGTGATTTCGTTATATTTGGCTGGGAAACCACAAGTGGCTATCGTTAGAGCATGCCAGCATTTAAATGTGAATAAACATTTTGTGTCTCGTACCATCGCTCGTTACCGTGATACTGATAGCGTAGCCCGACGTCAAGGAAGTGGGCGGAAGAAAACAGCAACATCAGCAGAAATGGTTCGAAAAGTAAAGAAGCGACTTGATCGATGCCGCCCGCGTCGCAGAAGCCAAAAAATGGCTAGTGAGCTGAACATATCGCAATATTCCACTCGGCAAATATTGAAAAATGAGCTCGGGGTATAGACATTGAAATTCCAAAAAGTGCAAGAACTTACACCGCAACAGAAAGAAAATAGACTCAAAAGAGCTAAAGAGTTGTTGCTTCGCTTTGCCGAAAGTGGTGAACTGCCGAATTTGGTTTTCTCCGATGAGAAAACATTCGTTGTCCAGCAGTTTTTAAACAAACAAAATGATCGTGTTTACTTGCCGAAGAGGTCAGCTGAAAATGTGCACCTTCGGTTGGTAACCAGAACTCAACAGCCGGCAACGGTCATGGTGTGGGCCGTCATAACAGCCGATGGTCGCTCTCCGCTCATATTAATCGACCGTGGTATCAGAATAAATGCCGAATATTATCGCGAAAACATTCTGGACTGAGATTAATCCCTTGGGCACGCAAACATTTTGGCCACAGACCTTGGACATTCCAACAGAACTCAGCACCATCGCACTCAGCACGCGCCACCGAAGAATGGTTACAAAATGATGTTCCTCGCTTCATTTTCAGTGCACAATGGCCAAATCTCCGGATACCAATCAGTTGGACTATTGTGTCTGGAGTATTGTGGGAAGCAAGGTTGTCACTAAAAAATCCCAAAATGCCGATCACCTCAAGCAAGCGCTTCGCCGGGAATGAGCCAAAATAGCGCAGAGCAACATTCGGACATCGTGTGATGGTTTCATTGGCAGTTCGAAAGTAATCATTCGTGAAAAAGGTGGCCAATTCGAACAAATCTAAACTTATTCTAAAATTTGATGTTATTTCCGACATTTTTTGCTTTCATTCAATAAAGTTAAAAAAAATGTAAAAAGTATGGCGTTTAACTTTGTTGCAGTTTTTTATATCTCAACCTGTATATGGGAACTATAGGTATATTTGTACTTCGGCCGGACGTGCCAAAATTCAGGTCATTTGGACTGATATTGCCATTTAGTGCACAATTAAATCGGTGGAAGATATATATGGGAGCTATATCCAAATCTGAACCGATCTTGATAAAGTTTGGCAGATGTATTTCTGGGCTATATCTGATTCCAAACATCATTCTTGCTAATGCATATTACGCATGTGAGGGACTTACACATCAAATCGGATGAAACATATGTATGGGAGCTATAGCTATATCAGAACCGATTTTCACCAAATTTGATGTACTTGCTTCTAGACAGAATTCGGTCGAATGTTTCAAAATTTATGTCATATAATAATAATTTATGTCGGATAATAAATGCGACCTGCATTTCGTTCGCAAAAATACATGGACAGACGGACTGACATGCATAAATCGACTCAGAAAGATCCTCAAAAGTAACTATGGGTCTATCTCGTTTCCTTCTGCAAAGAGACATAATACCCTTATCACTTTGTGGTGTAGGGTATAAAAATTAGCCTTGCAACAATTTTTAGTATAATTTTAATCAATGTCTCGAAAAAAACAAAGACACTATGAGATTAGAGCCAAAAAAAAAGATACGTGTATAGGCGTTTTGAAAGTTTACATCGAAGAGTAATTAAAATACAGGCGGCAAGTCCCCCATTTTCGACACTTTTGGGCATTTTCGGATTAAGATTTCTCGGAATCCTTGAATTTTAATAATATAGTGTCTTCAGCAATATTAAAAATCTTCTTTGGGTTCCCTTTAAACGGGATCGTAACCAGTCAAAATACCCTAAACAATTATTATAGGTCCTAGAAGACGTCAAAGGTGTAAATCTTACCTAAACACCAGGAATTCATATATTTTAACAGGCAAAAAACAGTTAAGTTCGTCCGGGCCGAACCTGTAATACCTTCCTCTATTTGGAAGGAATTTAAAAAATCCGTCGAAAAACACCGCTTAAATGAAAACTGTTACGCCGGGAGCTTTACGAAGACGTGAATCTGTAACATTTTGTTATAGGCTGTAGTACCCATTACGAACATTAAATACGAAATTTGAAACAATTCCGGCCTATAATGTCTCTCATACCATAAAATACAGAATATTGAGAGGTACCGTTATATAAGGGCTATACAAAGGCGTGTACCTGCACAAGTAATAATACCTTCAGTCATATGGTTAGATAGAGTATATATCATTTGATACGGCAAAAACGTGTCTAATCGTAATAACGTTTTAAGACCCTAGGTCTCTTTGAACCAAATCAGTTTCAGGACATTTGGAGTCGATCCAGCGATGTTCGTCCGTCTGTCTGTCTGGCTGACTGGTGCCACGATAACTCTCGAAGGAAGTATCTGATTTGGTCCAAACTTAGTACATCGTAATATTTCTGTCAAACTTAGATCGAGTTCGGATATGGCCAATATTGGTCCACTCCTTCTGGTAACTCTCACACAAAATGTCAACATTTTCAAAGAAAATAATTTACTGCACAATCTGATTTTGCCTCTACTTTGCAAATACTAATATTTGCATTAGTGCTACGTCAGGTGCGAAAATTAACAATATCAGTCCGCACCATCAACTACCATCCCCACAAAGGGTCAAAATTGTGAATAATTAAAGCTCTTATAAAATGTGATATAAGAGTCCAATTGTCTTCAAATTTCACACATCCCAATATTTTTATTAACCCAAGGTCTGGTGTGAAGATGGAGTATATCGATCCACTCCTTCTGATATCTCCCCCCACAAAAGATCAAAATGTTGAATATCCATAAAGCTCATAAAACGCGAAATTAAAACCCGATTCCATTTAGACTTCACATATCTCAATATTTATATCACCACAAGATCTGTAAAATTCTGAATAGGCATGGGGTCATAAAACAAGAAATTAACGTTCTATTCTATTCAAAATCGGCATATCTAAATGTATCTATCAATTTAAAATTCGTTGTGAATATGGTACATATCGGCCAACTCCTTCTAGTACATTGGAAGAGTCCAATTTTTAAATAATTATGTCTCATAACGGTCCAATACGAAATGGGCAATATTAGCCCATTCTTTCGGAACCTACGCCATAGAGGGTCAACAATTTGAATAATCACAACAGATATCAAAATATATTTTAATAGTCGAACATTGGCTGAAGGTATACATCTGTCGGCAAAAACGATCGATATTTCTTAACTTATTTTTTTTTTTATTAATATAGACAAATATGCATATTGGTATAGGGGCCTGAAATCCGTACTCCCTCCGAAATAATTTTTTACTGAAATTTTCAAAATGTTTTCAATTTTTTTTCAAAGTTTAAAAATGAAGACGCTGTTGTATGATGCCATATGGAGTCGGCTTTTGTTTGTGAATATGACAAATATTTGAAGCATGATTTTTAAAAAAAGGAATTTGTTTCCCGGTGATACTACCTATTTCTGAAAACGGAACTCGTGATCCTTCTCCGAGGACTTTTCTTTGATAGAAAAAGACAATTTAATAATTTTGGATTCCTATATATTTCCCTTTAAAAATATACTTCGTATCGTAATGTTGTAAATCTTCTTCGAACCCAACTTGTTTATATCTCAACCAGGCACCATCCTGGCTGTTTTGGAGCATTCTAGAAAAATTAGCTATAAACTATTTTTAAATTTAACCTTAATTCTAAAAAAAATATTGCTGACATGATGTAAACAATGACCGAACTAACCGGACACCCAGGGGCGTTAACCGGCCAAGGATTCAGACAATAAATGCCAATGTGGATGAAATTGAATCACCGCCAAGGATTCAAATGTCACAGTCGAAATATATGCATAACACATGTTTCAGTAAATCCTTGCCAATGACAATTGTCTTATTGACAGACGAGTGGTGGACATAAACAACAAAAGTCCGGACCAGACAAAAAAAACACTACGTGTCGGTCAGTTAGTGGCAATGAAATGAAAAAAGGATGAATGATGCATAAAAATGTTTCCAAGACTAAACAAAAATTTCAACTCTCACACACACACAAATACACACATGGATTGCCTTAATAATTTACTCTAAACTCCACGTACGTGCTGTGAAAGGATATGGGATTTGCCATGAGAAATATCTGAATGTTTTGTGTGTTTATATTAGAACTAGCTGAACCCGGTGCGCTTCGCTACCCCTTTTGATTTTATATGCATTCAAAATTTTATTTACGAATATATGTTGGATAAAGAAAAACAAATTTAAAAATTAAAAAAAATATTGCACTAATTTAATGCGTTAATAAACAAAATCATTACAAAAGCAGTAACATGACATGCATACACGAAGGGTTTGTCCTTTGGATTTATTTATTTCATAGCAAATACCAAGCGTGCAGGAAACTGCAATTTTTTTAAGTAGAGTGGCATTTCGCCGTAATAAGCGTATTTCAAATAAATTGTTGTGTTGTTTTTTAGTGTTAGCCTAAGGCGTTGTGGGTCAATGGTTCTTATTAAAATCATATCCCAATCTGATCCGATTTAAATATAATTTAAAAAAAATTACTTTTACACCAAACTCCGCCACACCTTTCATATTTAATTGAAATTGGTGCGTCAAATATGTGAAATCGGCCGAGAATATATATATGGGAGCTATATCCAAATCTTAACTAATTTCCAATTAATTTATCACATTTATTATTATAACAAAATTCCGCCACACATTCTGAATTTCATTGGAATCGGTCATATATATCGTGTTTGGTGCATAATATGTATGAAATCGGCCGAAATATATATGTTAGCTATATCCAAACCTCAACTGATTTCAATATAATTGTGCAATTTTTGCTGGTGCCAGATTTTGTCTCTCTCGCTTTGGGTGCATCAAATATGTGAAATCGGCTGAGTATATATATGGAGCTATAATCACATCTGAGCGTATTTGAATATAATTTGTCAAATGTGCATCAAATATGTGAAATCGGCGGATAATATATATGGGAGCTATATCCAAATCTGAACCGATTTTAATATAATTTGACTAATTTATTTTCTAATCAAAATCCCGTTACATATTCCAAAATTCTTGGAAATCGAACATACATATCGTGTATGGTGCATAAAATACATGAAATCGGTCGAAAATATATATGAGAGCTACATCCAAATCTGAACCGATTTTAATATAATTTGACAAATGTATATTTGTTTTATTTTCCGCTACACATTTCAAATTTCATTGAAATTAGAGATACATAGCGTGTTTGGTGCATCAAATACATGAAATCGGTCGAAAATATATATGGGAGCTATATCCAAATCTGAACCGATTTCAATATAATTTGAAAAATTAATTTTTGCTCCCGATTCCGTTACTTATTTTAAATTTCATTAAATTTGGACATACATATCTTGTTTGGTCCACCAAATACATGAAATCGGCCGAAAATGTATATGGGAGCTATATCCAAATCTGAACCGATTTCAATATAATTTGGGAAATAATTTTTTTAGATAAAATCTATCACACGTTTCAAATTTCATTGAAATTGGGGATACATAGCGTGTTTGGTGCATCAAATGCTTGAAATCGGCCGAAAATATATATGGGAGCTATATCCAAATCTGAACCGATTTCAATATAATTTGACAAATTTATTTTCGGATCAAATCCCGTCACATATTCCAAATTTCATTGGAATCGAACATTCATATTGTGTTTGAGGCATCAAATGAACGAAATCGGTCGAAAATATATATGGGAGCTATATCCAAATCTGAACCGATTACAATATAATTTAGCAAACTTATTTTTGTTCCAAATTCCGTTACACATTCCAAATTTGGAGACTGTATCTTTAACCGATCAATAGATATGTGCATATAAAATCTAAATTTGTGGGAGGTACCTCCGATTCTGATGCTATATCTCCAGTTCCAAGTGGAAATTCAAAAATGTATATAGCCTATGTTACTTTCAGGCGATGTTGCAGTATATATGGAAATTTTCAGAAAAATCTATTCAGCAGTTTTCGAGTCCATAAATTACAAACAAACAAACAAACAAACAAACAAACGTACAAACATTTTCCTCTTTTATAGATATAGAAATCAAAAAATCATATAGACCTCGTTTTTAGGCGGGACGTATGGTAGTCACGTTTCAAGTTTATAGTTTCAACACCAAGTCGACACAATTCCCGAAATAAAAATTGAAGAAAAAAAGGAAGAACTGAGAGAGGAAGGAGCGCGGGACCATGAGTTCCCGCCAAAAATAATTTGTTCACACACTCGTTATTCCTGGGGCAGAGAGGGCCACTGCTTTACTGCTACCCAGGAGGCGGCCGGCAGACATATCAAGGCTATTTTATATTTGGGCAGCGTATCGACAACAAGAACCTTGGCCATTCAACTTGACGACATGCTAAAATAAACGACTCTTTCGTCTCTGCTCAGTTTTTTTGGAATTGGTTATTTCATGGACTGGCCGCCAACAGGAAATGACTCTGTGAAGGGAAATTTTATCATCCAAATATTCATGGCCATCGTTCGGCCAGTCCATCAATATCTGTATGCTAATGGTTTGTTTTCCCCTTCGTGTTCTCCTTGGGACGACAAAAACCCATTGAAAGTAATAACTTCTGCCGCCTTTCTCTCTTTTCCAATGTTATGCAACAATTGCCTGCAAGGCTATTGGAATTATGGCAGATTTTCAATGTCGCTGTTGTGCTGGTGTTAATGGCCACCGTGATTTGCATTTTTTCCCCGAAATAGACCAAGGTCATAAATAATTTTCATTCATTGCCTCAAACATTTGGGTATAGGGAATGAAAGAATCACCGATTTCTTTAACTCTTTAATTTCATGTCACACCTCCATAAAATTTTATTACAGTGTCAAATGGTCGCTGTCTATCCCTTCATATGAAGTTCCTGTGTGTGTGTGTCTGCATGTGCCTGTGTATCCTTTTGAAGAATTGCTGTATCCTGGCCTAAGGACATTCACGCTCACACACCGAAAACCTGCCGTGTCATTTGAGTTATTGCGGATTTTTGGTATTGGGTGTCAATACAATCTACCATCCCGCGCCGTTATTGTCCATGCATGATTAGGTGCAAAATTGCTGTCACCTGAGGTGTCATACAAATTGGCCTCAATCGAGTTTAGCTGACAAATCACATAAATGACTGGCTGACTGATTGAATGGTTGGTTGGCTAGCTGGCTGCATGGTTAAAGCCGACAACAAGTATGACACTCTCATAAATTCATTGAGAAATTCATGGTGAACGTTTTGAGCAAGAGTTGAAATGAATGATTTTTGGCATTAATTGTGTTTTGGTAATTTTGGGTTTTTTTTCAATGAAATGAAGTCTTTTGGGACGTGCTGCTGGTCCTCAGAACTCCAACTAAGTGCAGAATTTTCTCACAAGTTTGAAGGATTTTTTATTTTTAATTATTTTTGTTTACTTTAAGGTTAGACTCGTCTAATACTGAAAATCATATCCGCTTCATTTTTTTTTCGCATTTTTCCTGCAAATAAGCGTGAGAAATTTATTTGGAGATCTGGCAGTAAACATAAATTTCAAGGATAAACGAGATTTCCCTAAATATATTTTTCTTAATCCTTTAAATTGTTAAATATCTGACATAAACGAACAAAAAAGTAAATAAATAAATAACAAGTTTAGAAGTATAAGTCGGTTTAGCGAACAGATGTATATCCCCAGCCACTGTTCGATTATTAAAATATATGTTGACTTATGTCATAATTATTCAAATTCTTGACCATCAATGCGGTAGATTTTGAAGAGATGGGCCAATATTGTTCATTTCGTATCGGACCTAAACAAATATGATATAAATATTAAAAAATGCCCGGTTTGGACCATATCGACTACTACCTTCACTTTATATGAGATATGTGATAATTTTTAGAAAATGTTAAAGTGTGCGAGAGGTAGAATGGGCAAAATTACACAGAGATCCAATTTTATGCGAAATTATAAATTCCGATAAATTCTATATTAATATCAGATTTTTGGTTGAGAGAAATATTTAGACATAGCAAGTTGTAAGGAATCGCTGATTTATTCCGTAAGTTATGACAGATATAAGTATTGAAAATGTTGACCCTTTGGTGGGTGAGGTATCAGAAGGGGTTCGCAGATATATAGAGTGAGATAAAAAAAACTGCAGCAAAGTCAAACGCCATAATTTTTACATCTTTTCCCAAATTTTATTGAATGAAAGCAAAATTTGTCGGAAATAGCATCAAACTTTAGAATAAGTTTAGATTTGTTCGAATTGGTCACATTTGGCACGAATTATGGCTTTCAAAATGGCCAATGAAACCGTCACACGAATGTTGCTCTGCGGTATTTTGGTCCATTCCCGGCAAATCGCTTGTTTGAGGTGATCGACACTTTGGTATTTTTTATTGCCAACCTTGCTTTCCAAAATACTCCAGACACAATAGTCCAACGGGTTGGCATCCGGAGATTTTGGTGTCCATAGTGCGCTGGAAATGAAGCGAGGAACCTCATTTTTTACCATTCTTGGGTGGCGTGTGCTGAGTGTGCGATGGTGCTGAGTTCTGTTGGAATGTCCAAGGTCTGCGGCCAATATATTTGCTTGCCCGAGGCTTTAATACACCCTCCAGAAATTTTCGCTATAATATTCGGCATTTATTCTGATTCTGATGCAAAGCGCCCATCGCCTGTTATGGCGGCCCACACCATCACCATGCCCCGCGCTTGAGTTCTGGTGACCAACCGAAGGTGCATATTTTCAGTGACCTCTTTGGCAAGTAACGCGATCACTGCTGGACAACGAATGTTTTCTCATCGGAGAAAACCAAATTCGGCATAATGAGCTGTCACTGGCTTAGAAATAACAACAGTTTGAAGTTGGTTGCAGTTTTTTCATCGCACCCTTTATTTATTAAAATGTTGACCCTTTGTGGGAGAGGTACCCAAACGGATGGGCCGATATCTACTATATTCACAAACAATTTTAAGTTGATAGAAATATTGAGAAGTGCCGGGTTTGAAAGGAATCGGATTCTTATTTCGCAATTTACGAACTTCATGCCTATTTAAAATTGTGACCCGTGGAGGAGGTACCACAAGGAATGAACCGATATACACCATCTTCACCGCAGATTTTGTGTTAGTAGAAATATTGGGACGTATGAAATATTTTGTTTACTCAAAACTATGACCCTTTGTGGGGAGGTACCAGAAGGAATAACCCGATCTCCACCATCTTTGTAACAGACCCAGTGTTGATTGAAATATTAAGATGTGTCAAGTCTAGATGGAATCGGAGGTTAATTTCGCGTTTTATGAGCTTCATAGATATTCAAAATGTTGACCCTTTATGGGGTAGGTACCAGAAGGAGTGGACAGGTATATCACATCTTCACAGCAGATCTTGTTTTAGTACATATAATGGGATGTGTGAAATATGAAGAGAACCGGATGCGTATTTCAGATTTTATAATCGTTTTGGTAATTCAAAACTTAGGCGCTTTGTAGAGGAGGTACCAGAAGGAATGGCCCGATCTCCACCATCTTTATAACAGATCTTGTGTTGATAGAAGTATTGAGATGCGCCAAGTCTAAATGGAATCGGATGTTAATTTTGCGTTTTAAAAGCTATAAATATTCAAAATGTTGTTCCTTTGTGGTGGAGGTACCAGAAGGGTTTGATCGATATAATCCATTTTCACACAAGACTTTGTGTTAATAACAATATTGTAATGTGTGTAATTTGAAGATGCTTGGAGCAAAATCAGATAATTCATTCCCCTCTCCGTGCAGTAAAATATTTTCTTTGAATATGTTGCAATTTTGTGGGGGTGGTACGAGAAGGAGTTTACCGATATTGCCCTCTCCGAACTTGATCTAATTTTGACAATAATATTATGATGTACCAGGTTTGGGCCAAATCGGATACTCCCTTCAAGAGTTATCGTGCGCACCAACCAGACAGTCAGATTGACGGACGGGCATCGCTAGATCGACTCCAAATGTGCTGAAACAGATTTGGTCCAAAGAGACCTAGAGTCTAAAATCGTTATTTCGATTAGGCACGGTTTGGCCATATTAAATCATATATACCCTCTCTGGCCACATGGCTGAGGGTATAAAAAACACAGATTTGTCAATTTTTAGTACGAATTTCAAAACCCAAACCTTATAACACTGCAATGCACTTGTAGTTGTGTTCATGCAAAATTTTGAGATTCGAATAATAGCTGTTTCTTCTCGCCGTTGATTAATTAATCTAGTTTCCTCAAAACTCCTGATTAAATTTTATTTTCAGAACCCATCTCCGAATTGAATAACATATTCAAATAAGATGTAAATTTGAATATGTTATTCAATTCGGAGATGCTGCATGAACTACTGAACTCTGTGGCCTGCTGCTTTGAACTATTGGATGCTGGAGATTAAGGACCTTTTTAGGTGATGCCACAATAACAACGGCAACAATCGAAAAATGGTGCATAAATCTACTTTGCAACACTTTAAATCGCTGCAGAATCCTTGATTACCGAAAGAAGGGGTTAAGGCCAAGAGCATAAGAAAATAGCTGATCCTTAGGAAAAAAATGAAAGAAAAAAATTAAAAATAACATAAACACTTTATTCAAAAACGTAACTATTTAAGATATGCATTCTTTAGCTGTGTGTGTATGTGTGAGGAAGATCATAAAATGTTTATGTTTCTGCTTAACGACTGAAACAGATTAAGCATTTTTACTGAACCATAGAGAGCGACGAGAGAACTGAACGAAAAACAAAAGAACTTCGATAGAAGAAAATTAAACTGCAACACATAAAATTTATGTAATTTTCTTTTAATCATTTGGGAGGGGGTTTGTTCTATAAATATCTTCTTTGTTATGTCTCAAGAAAACAAAAAAAAAGAGATAATAAAATGCCGTTTTTATCCTTAAAGTATTCACGCGCATTTCAAATGAGGTGCCTGGCTAGTGGTAGTCGTTGCTCCCTTCCAAATGTTTATGCAACAGTTTAGCTTTTTGTGTGGAAAATTTATGTCCATTTTTCGTGCATTTTCTATCGGAAAAAGTAATTAAGGTTAGAGAAGCGCGTTACTTTGTAGGCCACTATTTTGTGGAGGAATAATCACACCCCATACACAAAAAGGGGTGTTTTGTTGAAGGGAATTTACTACTTTTTGCTTCGTTTGCGGAGTATTAAAATATTACCATTGTTTTTCCAAGAATTTTCACCATTTACATTTGAAAGAAGTTCATATCGTTTTTTTTTTCTCTTTTTTTCGGAAGAAAATCTAGTGTTGTAAGTACAAGAATAAACACCTATTTGAATTTAAGTACTTGAAACAGGACATAAATTAAAATGTTCAAAGCAAGGAACAAAGGAAAAGGGCATTTAAACAATAAAAACCCATTAGAATAGGAAATTACGTTTCAGATCTAACACCACTCCAGGAAAATTTACGAAATTAAACGGAAAAATCAGTCCCAGTTCAAATCAATACTAGGTCTTTAATCTCAGTCTCAGATTGTTGGACCCAGTCTCCGACGATTTTGCCGATAGCGTTATACTTGCAATCAATGAACCTGCAAATCCCTTAAAACGGTCATACAATCATTTAAATCATTGAGGGAGGGACATATGTGAACACTGTTATGGCTTTGCATGAAGTTTGTATTTTTTTTTTAATTTATCCTTACGATGGGAACTTTTGGCTGTCGATGTAGGGGTGTCCGTCTGTCTGCCTGGTTAACTCTCGAAGGGAGTATCCGATTTGGTCCAAACTTGGTACATCATGATATTATTGTTAAATTTATATTGAGTTCGCAGATGGGCAATATCGGTCCACTCCTTCTACTATCTTCCCCACGAAACGTCGACATTCAAAAAATAGATATAAACTGAAATTTTTCAACAAAACTTCCGAAAACTACCACTTAAATAAAAACCATTATATGGGGACTGTATGATATGCTAAGATTTTACATATATTCATAGCAGAGAATATATGCAAAATTTTAGCCTTATATCTCAATTCGTTCGAAAGATAGCGTGATTACAACAGAGAGACGGACAGACAGACAGATGGACATCGCTAGATCGTCTTAGAATTTGACGCTGATCCAGGGTCTATTATGAATATTTCGAGGAGTTACAAACGGAATGACAAAGCTAATATACCCTCCATAGAATGGTGGGGGGATATACTAAAATGAGAAAAAAAATGCCAAAAGAGAATCTGTTGTGAAGACACACAAAGGATCACAATTTCCATAAATTGCAAAACATGTCGGTGATTCTATACAACTTGCTATATCTATATATTTCTCTTAGCCAGATAATACGGGGTGAGTTAAAAAACAGCAACAAAGTCAAAGGCCATAGTTTTTACATTTTTTTTTAATTTTATTGAATGAAAGCAAAAAATGTCGGGAATAGCATCAAATATTAGAATAAGTTTAGATTTGGTCACCTTTGGCGCGAATTATGGCCTTCAAACGTCCAATGAAACCCACACACGCTGCCCGTATTTTTGTCCATTCCCAGCGAAGCGATTGCTGAGGTGATTGACACTTTGAAAATGTTTAGCGCCAACCTTGCGTTCTAAAATACTCCAGACAAAATAATCCAACGGATTTGTATCCGGAGATTTCGGTGGCCATTGTGTGCTGGAAATGAAGCGAGGAACCTTATTTTGTAACCATTCTTGGGCGGTGCGTGCTGAATGCGATAGTGCTGAGTCCTGCTGAAATGTCCAAGGTCTGCGGCCAAAATGTTTGCGTGCCCAAGGCATTAATACACCCTCCATAACATTTTCGCGATAATATTCGCATTTATTCTGATGCCACGGTCGATTAATACGAGTGGAGAGCGACCATCGGCTGTTATGGCGGCCCACACCATCACCATGGCCAGCGCTTCAGTTCTGGTGGCCAACCGAAGGTGCACATTTTCAGCTGACCTCTTTGGCAAGTGAACACGATCATTTTGTTTGTTTACAAACTGCTGGACAACGAATGTTCTCGTTTTCTCATCAGAGAAAACCAAATTCAGCAGTTCACCACTTTTGGCTAAGCGAAGCAACTCTTTAGCTCTTTTAAGTTTATTTTCTTTCTGTTGCGGTGTAAGTTCTTGCACTTTTTTGGAATTTCAATGGCTCTACACCGAGTGCACTTTTCAATATTTGCCGAATGGAATATTGCGATATGTTCAGCTCACGAGCCATTTTTTGGCCACTGCAACGCGGGTTTCGATCGAGTCACTTCTTTACTTTTCGAACCATCTCTGCTGATGTTTCTGCATTTCTTGACGTGGGGCTACGCTACCAGTATCACGGTAACTAGTGATGATACGAGACACAATAGATTTATTCACATTTAAATGCTGGATTGCTCTAACAATAGCCACTAGTGGTTTTCCAGGCAAATATAAAGAAATCACACTAGCACGCTTGAACTCCATCTCGAAGAAATTTTTTTCTGGAAAATTCTCACCAAAAATTTTTGTACGCTTGTAAACAATAGCCACTGGAATAATCTTAACAGCTGTCGGACGAGTGGCTTAGAAATGACAGCAGTATGAAGTTGGTTGCAGTTTTTCCATCTCAATTGGTAATTGTGACCCTTTGTGGGTCAGAAGGGGCTGGCAGATATAAATCATCTTCACCACAGATCTTGTGTTAGCAAAACTATTTGGATGCATGAAATTTGAAGAAGGTTGGAAGATTATTTCCCTTTTTTAAGCGTTTCGTTTTTTCTATCTTGGACCCTACGTGCGGGCGATACCAGAAGAAATGGTCTGATCTCTACCATCTTTATAACAGATCTTGTGTCGATGGAAATATTGGTCTGAAATGGAGTCGGATGTTAATTTCGCGTTTTATGAGCTTCACGGACATGCAAAATGTTGACCTTTGTGGGGGAAGTACCAAGAAGGAGAAGTACCATCTTCACAGCAGATCTTGTGTTAGTAGAAATAATGGGATGCGTGGAATATGAGGAGAACCGGATGCTTATTTCGAATGTTATAATCGTTTTGGTTATTCAAAAATTTTACCATTTGTGGGGGAGATACCAGAAGAAATGGTCCGATCTCCGACATCTTTATAACAGATCTTGTGTTGATAGAAATACTGAGATGTGCCAAATTTGAATGGAATCGGATGTTACTTTCGAGTTTTATGAACTTCATGGATATTCAAAATTTTGACCCATTGTGGGGGAAGTACCAGAAGGAATGGACTAATAAATTCCATCTTCACACTCGGCCTTGGATTAATAAAAATATTGCGATGGTTGAAGACAATCGGACTGTAACACATATATAAGTTATAAATACTCAAAATTTTGACCCTTTTTGGGTCATTTGTCCATTTTTGCACCTGATATAGCACTGATGCAAATATTTGGATTTGCAAAGTTGGAGCAAAATCGGACTATCCTTTTTTGGTCTGTGCAGTAAAATATTTCTTTTGACAATTTTGACCTTTTGTGTGGGAGTTAGCAGAAGGAGTGGACCGATATTGCCAATCTCCGAACTCAGTCAAAGTCTGACAATAATATTACGATGTACCAAGTTTGGACCAAATCGGATGCTCCCTTCGAGAGTTATTGTACGTACCAGCAAGCCAGACGGACGGGCAACCTTAGATAGGCTCCAATTGTCCTAAGACGGATTTGGTCCAAATTAGATACTCCCTTAGAGAGTTATTATGCGTACAAACCAGTCAGACGGACGGGCATCGCTAGATCGACTCCAAATGTCCTGAAACGGATTTGGTCCAAAGAGACCTAGGGTCTAAAACCTTTATTTCGATGAGGCACGTTTTGGCCAAATCAAATGATATATACCCTCTCTAGCCATATGGCTGAGTGTACCACAAACATAACTGGGTCATTACCACGAGACAAGAATTTCTTTAATATTGTGTCGAACATGTTTTCTAGTGACACTTTTCGCAAGGAAATCTTAAAGATTTGATACAAGTGTTGAGCCGACAAGGAGACCTCTCAAATTTCCTTTGAAATCAGCAGTGTTCCTTAGCTGGCATTCCCGCTCAAATGAAGCCTTTGTGAAAATAATTTGCAAATATCGTTACAACTCTCTGTTGGTGGTAATAATGTCATACAAATCTACAGAGAGTAGTAGCTGCTACATTATCACGTACGATGACGACAGTAGAGAGCGAGTTGCGTTCAGAACAGAGGACACACAACAATGAATGTATGGATTTGTATAACCTGCCATTTTCATTGAACAAAACACGTTTGCCTGTGATTTTTGCCGCCCTCACTGTTATTGCCGAATTCCATTCGAAGGTAGAGAGAGGGAAAGAGGGAAACGCGCCCAACTTGTTTATCCAATCGCACAATAGAGTACTTAGGAATTTTGCGGAAGTCCTTTTTGAAGACATTGTTCCGCCCCGAAAACAATGACATCGTCGGCGGCAAGATTCCTTCATTCATTGATAACTTGTTAAACTATTACAGGTTTGCACTTGAAATCTCAATTTCAATTAAGGAGAATTTCTGGCGAAAAATATCACCATGCGGAGGAAACTCACACAAATATTGCGCACACAGGCACGCACGTATGTGTAGAAGCAAGGAAAGGAGCCAAAAATCTGTGGTGCTCTCCGCTACCCACCATAAATGGTTCGGCTGGCTGATAAGGACAATGTTGCAGACAAGCGGCATGGAAGACCACCTAGTAAATGTCTACGGTTACATTATTAGGAATTTTGTGACCTAATCTTAGGTCTTCGTTCTCTCTCTCCCCAGCACCCTCAAAAATAGAGAGAGATTATCGTCTTGTTTTAAACGACTTATAAGAGTATAAGTTCCTTTCAGTCCTTGCCTAAATATGGACTAATGAATGCCAGGGGATTTATTCCCATAACGGTCGTTGTCCTCGTTTTTGGGCATTGGTATTTTGCGTAATATGATGCTAAGGATCTTCGTATTCTATGGAACAAAAGAATATGAATTCCTCATGTGTTTTGCAAATATCTCTCACATACACACACTTCAAGGACTCATCAAACAATAACCCAATAATAGCAACAATTTTGGTTCATTGTAGGATAATCACACACACACACCGAACAAGGACCTGTTTACGTTTACGGCCCATTCATAAATTGTTTCGCCGACCAGTTTCACCAGAACAGGGGGCTCCACAAATGAAAAAGAATGAATCAATGAGAGTCCTTTACGTCCTTTTGTTTGGTGTGTTATAAAATTGTTAAACAACAAAAGGTAGATTTTGTTTTATTACAACTTAAGATCTGCTTTTTTTGTTTTCTTTTTTTTTTCGCCAAAACAAACCCAAGAAAAAGAAAACCTCAAGTGTTTACTTCCACAGGCTCAAATGCAGGATATTATTTGGCGGTCTTCGTTGGATAGTAGTTCCGAAATTTATTTCTTCACACGTTTTTTTGTCGACAAATTCGTTGAATTCGTTGATCGGCAATCTTTAAAGGCTTCATCACTGGCACGGAGGTTTTGGCGCCCCCATGACAATGCTTTCAATTTGCCCTGTAATTCCAGCGAAATTTGCCATAGAATTTTGAGGAATTTTTCCGTTGTCGACAATGAAATCACTGGGGAGAAATAAATAAAAAAAAACGTGAGAAAAATTATGAAATTTTTAGCAACGGGAAAATAAAGCCGGATAAATGAAATTTTCTCGGAAAATTGCTCGAAAAATTTATTTTTTTAAATTGATTTGAGGTTTTCCTTGGTAATACCGGGCAGGGGAGACTGAACAGCATTACATGCAATTGAAATAATTTGCAATCTGATCTGAACTTTAAAGTTTCTATTAGCTACATAAATTCAGAAGATTTTATACGACTACTGTTGGTGCGAAACTTATCAGACACTATTTTAATCTTTAAAACTACGTGTCTAGAGCTTAGTTACAGTGTTGAACCTTTGTGGGGGAGGTCCCAGAAGGAGTTAACGGACATATCGCATATTTACATTGAATCTGTGGTTTGAGGCACAATGCTCTCTTTGTGGGAGAAGAAAGGAGGAAGTGGTCTGATCCATCCCATCTTCACACCAGATCTTGTGTTGATAAAAGTATTGGAATGTACCCTGGAAAAAATGGGATACTGATTTTACTTTTTAATAGATCTAGAAGAATTATAATTATTCAAAATTTAGACCTTTTGTGGGAGAGGTACTTGGACCCATAATGTCCATTTTCGAACCTGACCTGACACGGACAAAAATGTTAGGTTTTACAAAATTTGCACAAAATCGAAAGATTCTTTCAATCTTTATGAGGTAAAAATAGTCTTTGAACATTTTGATATTCTGTTTGGGAGGTATAAGAAGGACCGATATTACCCATCTCTGAACTCGATCTAAGTTTGACAATAATTTTATGATGAACCAAGTAGGGATCATATCGGATATCGGATCATATCATATTCTCGTGCGCACCAGCCTGCCAGACAGATGGACGGACAAACAAACCTAGATCGAAACCCAAATGTCCTGAAACGGATTTGGTCTAAAGATAGCTAGGCTCTAAAACCAAAGGGAAGGAAGGGACGAAGGGGCACGTTTTGGTCGTATCAAATGATATATGCCTCTGTAGCCATATGCCTGTTATAGTTGGACCCTCCAAAATGGTTAAGGAATGTATTTACAACGTATGTCGCATGGATTGGAATTTTAGAAGGCCACTTGAAGAAGAGCGGACCTCAAGCTATTTGAAGACCATTTGGTGGTAATTTTGGCTGAGAATTCAGTCCATAGACTATATAATGGCAAAGAGAGTATGCTACAATGTGATGTAATACCTTTTACGGTTCCAGATATATTCTCTTCTGGGTATATTCCATCGGCTACGCGAATTAATTTTTTTTAAATTTTAACAGTTGTTGTAAGTTGCCGGTCTTCGGTCGGGGCTTAGCACTTTCTGTAAACCGGCTAACGCGAATCAAAGTTTTCTAAATTTGACACTTTTTGAAAGTAACCGGTCATATCTCTGGCCCCAGAAAAGTTTTTAGCAGAAATTGTAGCATTTTGGAAAGGTAAG
The DNA here is from genome assembly GCF_030504385.1 of Musca domestica. Taxonomy (NCBI): domain Eukaryota; kingdom Metazoa; phylum Arthropoda; class Insecta; order Diptera; family Muscidae; genus Musca; species Musca domestica. The sequence continues at coordinate 2,909,070 of NW_026712312.1, forward strand.
AGTGCCAGCTACAATTTTGCTGAGCCAAATAATAGGCCCTTTTTCGACTGGGGATTTTATAAAAAATCCTTGTCTTTTATAAAAAATCGATAATTTTAATATAACTTCCGATTCGCTTTTAATAACCCCATCATGTGACCACTTGTTGGATAGGTATTTTCATAAATATGTAGATACAGGTCTAGCCCGAATCTTGAACTCGGACATTCGGTTAAAAAATATGGGGTCCTGGGTCCGCCCTCCCCCCCAAAAAAAAAAAAATTTCCGGAATCAGGTTAAAAATACTTACCACTGGAAAAAATTAAAAAAAATGAAGAGTCGGACTCGGACTTTCGCGTCAAAAAATTGGGGTCCTGGGTCAGTCCCAAAAAAAAAAAAAAACATTTTTCCGGAATCAGGGTAAAAATACTTACCACTGGAAAAAAAATTTAAGAGTTTTTACTAAACTAGAGTTAAGCCAAACTTTTTTACGTTTTGAGGAGACAGCAGTTGTAGGATTGGAGAGAAGGCTAAAGTTCTGGCCCCCTCCAATTTGGAAAATTTTGTTTTTTTGCCTGTTTGGGCCTGATATTACGTCCGTTGGGCCACTGGGCCCCTAACCGATTTGCTACACTCTCGCAATGAGGGTGTAGCCACATATGCTGCAGCAGTATTATTCCGTATGAGCGAAGATAAACCACAAGATTACAAGAAACGTCTATCCATAGAGCTAACCGATTCACTATTGCGTGAGGACAACAATATATGGGGCAATGCAGACTTGGGCTTGGGTCCAGATTTACAGGTAGTAGTATTTCGACGCAAAATGAAAAATATCAAGACATTTACTTGGAGCTGGTGTATTTAGTAACAGCCTTGGTACCTTCACTGACGGCGTGCTTAGCCAATTCACCGGGCAACAATAGACGGACGGCGGTCTGGATTTCCCGACTGGTGATGGTCGAGCGCTTGTTTTAGTGGGCCAAACGAGAGGCTTCGGCGGCAATACGTTCGAAGATATCGTTGACGAAACTGTTCATGATGCTCATGGCCTTGGAGGAGATACCGGTGTCGGGATGGACTTGCTTCAACACTTTGTAAATGTAGGTAGCGTAACTCTCCTTACGCTTGGTACGTCTCTTCGACTTATCGCCCTAGGTAATGTTCTTTTGGGCTTTGCCGGCCTTCTTTGCTGCTTTACCACTGGTTTTAGGAGGCATTTTCACTCATTATTTTTTTTGAATCACACGTAATATTACGTCCGTTGCAGGAAGACAATCTAGGTGTAGAATAAAAATAAATAGTATTCCGCAAAAAAGTATTCCATAAGAATGAGAACAGCTAGAGATATTCTTTATGATGAAAGGTCTTACATATGCTCTCTACAGACAATCCTACTTCTGGCGATTTTTCTTGGAAAGAAGACCTTTTACTGGTCGTCTGTAAAAAATAAGCTATTCAATAGGTCATCAATATAAGTATGATTTTCCTTTAAAGATTTAGTTAATTTCCAAGATCTCTTAGAAGTTTTCTAGTAATTGGAGACCTTCTGATACTTTGTTTTACAAATATATGTTAATGAAATAAAAACATTTTTCTAAGTGAAGCTATTTCATATGTACTCCCTAAGATGAATACTTCTATGGAGGTCGAAGGATGTTTTTAGATGTGTTCAATGGCTAAAATTTCTGCTAAAGGATTTCTAAAGACCGAAGATCTTCTAAGTTTATTTCATAGGTAACCTATCGAAAGACTTCACAAGATACTTTTATTGGAAGATTACCTTCAAGAAGTCTCCTACAGAAAATTACCTTTTAGAGGGTTTCTGCAGAAACGTGACATTCAGGAAGGGTTCTTCAGAAAAAAAATACTTTTTAGAAGTCATGTCTAAAAATTATTTTTAGAGCTCTTCTTTAACAAAAAACCTTTAAGACGTTCTCTATGGAGTAAACACAAATTATAGATATAAAAACTGTCAAAACAGCCTATATAGGTAGAACAAACCATAAATGCAGATGACTTACTGTCGATCTTCCATTGGGTGAGGACTAGCAATAGGTTTAGTGCAGTTAGACCTAAGAACAGACTGTTTTCTTTGATTGGAAGCCCCTTATTTGAGTTATGAGCATAGAGGGCCGCATATACGTTTTCTTCAAATAGGAAACTATTGTTACGACTTTTATCGATAGAGGCTCGTTAGAGAGTGTTTCAATTTTTATTTTTAATATACATATAAATTGTTTAATAATCGCAAAATTCTTCATGACGGATACCCACTATAGCTCAAACATAACTCCACATATTTGTAAGCTTTTGAAATGTTTGCTCAATCCCAACATTTAATAACAACTTTTATAATTCCCAATTTCAAAGAATCGCCAAATATTTATTCAAATGTTTGGAATTTTGGAATATTCGCAGCAAAATACACTCCAGATGGTAACTTATATAAGCTCATCGATATCTCCGCACATAAAGACATCTGCAGAAAATGTTGCGTACTCTATTGCTTTGCTGTTGGGCAGCCCTTGCTTTAGCCCAAGATTCGCGGATCATCAATGGCGACATCATCGACATTGCTCATGCACCCTACATCATGCAGCTGAGAACCCCCAGGGATATAACGGTGTGTGGTGGCACTTTGATAGCGCCACGCTATGTTGTAACTGCCGCTCATTGTATGGACAAAATGAAACCGGAAGATTTCCTAGTGGTGGGTGGTGCCAGTACCGTCGATGAGCCGGGAGTGAAGCGCAAAGTTGTCAAGGGATTCATACATCCCGGCTATCGCATGCTGAACAAAGATCGTGATGTAGCTGTACTCAAATTGGATGGAGATATGGTGGGAAAGAATATTCGCACAATACCCCTCTGTTCGGAGGCTTTGCAGCCGGGCAATATGATACAAGTTTCCGGTTGGGGTCGCACCCAGGAGAATGGTTATTCATCGGATGAGTTGCGTACCATTTTTATGCCCATCATTGAGAAGCAGGAGTGCTTGAAGAAGTACAAGAAGGTATCGGTGAAAATCAGCGACTCTGTTGTCTGTGCCTACGATGGCGGTAATAAGGATTCGTGTCGTGGTGACTCGGGTGGTCCTGGTGTCTATGGTGGTGAATTGTGTGCTGTGGTTTCATGGGGCATGGGTTGCGGCCGTGTTGAATATCCTGGTCTCTACACCAGCATTGATGTTGTGCGTGATTTTATCGAGGAGAGTATGAGGGAGTAGCTTGTGAAATTTTCGGAAATAAAGAAGATTGATTTGAAAACTTGGAAATTGTTTCAATTTTTGAAAAATAAGTAAATTTTTGAAAAATAAGTAAATTTAGTAGAAGTTGGAGAACTTACTTCATTTCCGCATAAAATGAAACCAAAGCTCAGTACGTAAGAGGTCTTTGTAAAGGACATGTATTATTGGAAAGGTTGTTTAAGGCCATCTCTAAAGGCATTCCAGAGATGAAAGCCCATCCAAGTACCTTCTATAGATTGAAACTTATTCCACAGACCTTCTGCATACAGAAAATCCTCTAAATATCCTATATAAATATAACCTTTTAGGGTATTTTTTGATCGAAGGACTTCCGAAGGTCTTCTACAAATGAATGTAGGCTTTTAGAAATAGTGGTGGTTATTAATTTAAATTAGGACTCCTAAGATAGAAAGAAGCACTTCGAAGGCTATTTATATATGTGAGCCCTACCAATGGCCTTCTGCCGATATAATATTCTTACATTTTAGACAGCTCTTCTAAAGGACTCCCAGAACAAGAAGGACTACTCCTTTAAAGGGCCCCAATAGAAAACCTTCGTTATTTTAAACAAAACAGCTCCTAAACTTCCTCAATAGTGGGAATGCGCAGGAAAGGAGGGGAGACTGATGTCCTGGCTCCCTACGAATTGGAAAACTTAGTTTTTTGCCATTTGGGCCTCTTTAGTTGGGTTTTTCGAACCAACTTCTTCTAAAGGCCTTCTATAGATGATAACCCTTTTACGCATCGTTTATGGATGAAAGAGATTGGAAGGACCTTATTTCGATAGAGAACTTCGTTAGTTTTAATAGAAGGTCTCCTTAATCTCCTCAATATGGAGAAGACACGGGAGCGGGAACCAACTTCTTCTAAAGGCCTTCTATAGATAATAAGCCTTTTACGCACCGTTTATGGATGAAAGAGATTCGAACGACCTTATTTCGATAGAGAACTTCGTTACTTTTAACAGAAGATCTCCTTGATCTCCTCAATATGGAGAAGACACGGGAGCGGGAAGGAGGCTAAATTTCTGGCCCCTCCGAATTGGAAAAACTTAGTTTTTTTGCCAGTTGGACCTCACGAACTGGTTTCGAAAGGCCTTTCTACAATCGTTGCTGGAAAACCTGTGTTTTGTATAAAAAGAAGTTTTCTGTAGGAAGGGGATTTTCTAGAGGTATTCTTTTAAAAATAACCTTAGATATGTCCACTACATACAAGTATAATTCTTTTTTTTTTTGGGAATAAGATCTTCTAGTGGTCTTCTATAAAACTCCCTTTTAGAGTTTATCAATAGAAATAACAATTAAAGATCTTTGGAAACCTTGGAACGGACATCTTTCGATAGAAACCCTTGGAAGAATCTTCCATAGCTAAAAACCATTCACGCATTTTCTATGGATGGCATCAATTTCGAATGGTCTTCTTCTCTTTTTCTCTTCTAGATTCCCTTTAAAGGGCATTTTATAGATTAAAGTCTATTCGAACCGACTTCTACAAAGAGACTTTTATAGAATAACCATTTTAAGATGAAAGACCACGGAACGGCCATTTTTCGATACTTGAAACAGAAAATCTCTCAGACTTTCTTAATAGGCAGAGTACGCAGAAGGGAGGGGAGGCTGAAGTCATTTCCGAATTTGAGAACTTAGATTTTTTTCCAGTTGGGACTAACGATGTTGAAAGACATTTCACAATTTCTGCTTGGGGACCTTCTAGGTGTTTGGTGAAGAACGAAGTGTTCTGTAGGAAGGAGATCTTCTAGAGGTATTCTTTAAACAACGACTTTAGGTATGTCCTCTACAAACTTTTAGGGGTTTTTCATGTAAATGAGACCTTCTAGTGGTGGTTTATAAAAAAATGCTCTTCTAGAGGCCATCAATAGATACAGAAAGGATATTTTTTATAGAAATAGGAAGGATATTTAATGCATGGAGGCTCTTCGAAACCCTTTGAAGGACCTACTGTATATAGAAACTCGTTCATATACTTTCTTCTTATGGCATCCCTTCCAAAGGGTCTGATATAGAAAGAATCGATTAAAAATGTATTTTATAGATAGAAGTCCTTTAAAGGTCTTTTGATGAATATAACGTCCTTTAACTGTATTATGTGGTTAAAAAAAAATTCCATGGGGCTTCTGCAGACAAAATCTCTCAGAAGGGCCCCTTCTGGATGACAGCCGTTTGGAAGAGAAAGGTCTTCCATTAGTTTAAGCACTTTTAAAGGAACCTTCTACAGATCTAAAGAGACCTATTATGAATTGAAACCTCTATAAAGGTCTTCAATAAACAAAATTCTTCAAAAGGTGCATTCGAAGGACTTCTAGGAATGACAATCGTTTGGAAGAGACTTATATAGATTAAAGTCCATCGAAAATGATTCTATAGATAGAAGCCCTTTGGAAGAACATTCTACAGATAAACAACCCTTAAAATGGCCTTTTTGGTTGAAAGCCTTTCAAAGAGCCATATTCGGAATACGAACCCTTCGAGGACCATTTTATAAATAAAAAACATTTTATTTCGAAAAGCTTTTTGTAGACAGAAGAGCATTGAATGTCTTTCGAAGGACATTCTAATGATAGAAGATCTTCAAGGGCATTATCTGGGACCCTTCAGAAATAAAATATTTCTTAGGGCTTCAAGCTTTTTTCGTCGATTGCATCGCTTCCATGCGCATCCGATAGATTTGAACCCTTCGAAATACTTCCTAGGCTTATCAAAAATCTTCTGTAGATATGTATTTGGAAGGTACCAAACATTCCTAGGGCCCATCCTCTCACGAAACTTTTCCGGGGCCTTCAAAAGTAATACCTTAGATAGGAACACTTCTAATAGTCTTCTTTTGATAGGATCCTTTAGAAAGACCTTCCATAGATAGCAGGTCATTGAAATTACTTCTATATTTTTAAAAACCATCTGTTTATAGAATTGAATTTTTAATAAGACGTTCCTCCAAAGACCTTCTACAGATACAATAAGTTCAGATAGTCAATTTTGTCCATCAACTTTTCAAAAAATTGAAACCCTTCGAAGTACCTTCCACACAGGTGAGAGCCATCGAAAGGCCTTTGTAGGTAAAAACTTTTTCTGGCATAAAACCTTCGTTTTCTAGGGAACTTCTAAGATCCTTTTTAATATAGGAAACCTAAAGGTCTTCTATAGTTAGTATCCCCTTGAATGTCATTTGAAGTCCTACATTGTTGGGTTTTTTTCTCTTCTATTTTATAAAATAGTTTTTCAAGGACCAAAGGACTAACAAACGTGGATTTTTTTCCAGGGCCAACAGACAGACTTAGATTTTTAAAGATTATTTTTCAAGGACCAAATGACTAACAAATGTGGTTTTTTCAATGACCAAAGGACTAACAAATGTGGACTTTTAAAGAATATTTTTTGAAGGAACAAAGGACTAACAAATGTGGACTTTTAAAGAATATTTTTTGAAGGAACAAAGGACTAACAAACGTGGATTTTTAAAGAATATTTTTTGAAGGACCAAAGGACTAACAAACGTGGATTTTTAAAGAATATTTTTTGAAGGACCAAAGGACTAACAAACGTGGATTTTTAAAGAATATTTTTTGAAGGACCAAAGGACTAACAAACGTGGATTTTTAAAGAATATTTTTTGAAGGACCAAAGGACTAACAAACGTGGATTTTTAAAGAACATTTTTTGAAGGACCAAAGGACTAACAAACGTGGACTTTTAAAGAATATTTTTTGAAGGACCAAAGGACTAACAAACGTGGACTTTTAAAGAATATTTTTTAAAGGACCAAAGGACTAACAAACGTGGACTTTTAAATAATATTTTTTGAAGGACCAAAGCATTAACAAATGTGGATTTTTAAACATTTTTTCTCAACTACCAAGGGCTTAACAAACGTGAATTTTTAAATAATATTTTTTCAAGGACCAAAGCATTAACAAACGTGGATTTTTAAAGAACATTATTTTCAAGGACCAAAGGACTAACAAACATTGACTTTTAAAGAATATTTTTTTACGGACCTTCTCTCGAAAAAATGTGGATTTTTAAAAAATATTTTTCAAAGACCAAAGGACCAAAAAATCTGGAATTTCAAGGCAAGTATTTCTCAAGGATCAGACTTGGATTGCTAATTACGATTTTAAGGCAGTATTTTTAAAGGACTAAAGAGGATTTTTATGTTAAATTTTTTTAAATACCCAACTTTCCTTTCTTTTAGACTTTCTTCGTAGAAATCCTTCTAAGTACCTTCTATGGATTGAAGCTCCTTAAAATATCCTATGCAGGGATAAACCTTTTTAAAGCCTTTCTCAAATCTTTACCACATCTTCAACAAGTGGGGTTTTATAATTCCTAATAGACCTACAGAAAGCCTCTTACGGGTGGTAAAAAAGTAATTCAACATAGATTTAACTAAAGTTTATTGTTACATTCCATTATTTATTTAAAACTTCTCCTTTCCTTTTCCGCTTCTAAGATTCCATAACCTGTTCAATGAACCACTTCACTTCATTGATATCAGTATAAATCCCCGGAGCCCGACGATGACCGCAACCAAAACTCCACGACACAATGCCACATAGTTCGCCACCAAATACTGCAGGTCCACCCGAATCGGAAGTACAAGCATCTTTATTCTCAATGTAGGCACACATCATGGATTTGGTAAGATTTTCTCCGAGACGCTTGTAGCGCAAAACACACTCCTCCCGAGGTAGCAGAGGTACACGTACTGTACGCAAATTCTTTGACAGATCTCCATTTTCGGTAACACGTCCCCAGCCGGAAATTTGTAAAAGATTGCCGGGTTCCAAAGGTTCACTACATAGGCCGATTGTTTTAACAACACCTCCCCTTAATTCTTCCGCCAATTTTAGAACTGCCACATCCATGTCCACAGTATCCACATCATATTCCGCAGGCATAAAGCCATCTTCCACACGACTCTGAACTCCCTCATCACCGAGAGATGTCGCACCAGCCACCACCCGAATATCGGTCAATTGATAACCCTCCAGGCAATGGGCTGCAGTCACCACATAACGAGGTGCAACTAATGCTCCCCCACAAAAGAAGCCATCTCTCTTGTGGTGTAACTGAACAACGTAGGGTGCCTTGTCAACGGTTATCTCTTCTCCGCCCAAAATGCGGGACTGGGCGGAAATTGTTGCCACAATGGAAAGCAACAAAATTGAACATATTTCCTGTGCCAACATTTTTCGAAAACTTGTTGCGTTCACAACTGAAATGTAAATTTTGCTATGTTGGGCTTTTTATTTGAATTGCAAGAATGAGGTAAACATTAGATTGGAACACTTGTGCAAACATAAGTTCGAAACGCTGTTATTTAGCTTCAGTATTTTGGGAGACAGATATTATAATAAAATTAGAGAAAACATTGTATTGAAGTTGTTTTTTAACAAGAGAATGGAAATTTTCTTTTTTTATTATTATGCAAATTGCATTTGTTTTCTTTGTTTTTGATAAAACTTGGGTGAATTCTAATCACGTTCTAAATGTCTTTACTGGAAAAGAAATTCTATATGCACCAAAATTTTATTGGGTCTTTGCAATAAAAATTCACGTTAGTCCTTTAAAAATGCTGCCTTAAAATCGGAATTAGAAATCCAAGTCTGATCCTTGAAAAAGTACTTGCCTTGAAATTGCAGATTTTTTGGTCCTTTGGACCTTGAAAAAATATTCTTTAAAAATCCACGTTTGTTAGTCCTTTGGTCCTTGAAAAAATATTCTTTAAAAATCCACGTTTGTTAGTCCTTTGGTCCTTGAAAAATATTCTTTAAAAATCCACGTTTGTTAGTCCTTTGGTCCTTGAAAAAATATTCTTTAAAAATCCACGTTTGTTAGTCCTTTGGTCCTTGAAAAAATATTCTTTAAAAATCCACGTTTGTTAGTCCTTTGGTCCTTGAAAAAATATTCTTTAAAAATCCACGTTTGTTAGTCCTTTGGTCCTTGAAAAAATATTCTTTAAAAATCCACGTTTGTTAGTCCTTTGGTCCTTGAAAAAATATTCATTAAAAATCCACGTTTGTTAGTCCTTTGGTCCTTGAAAAAATATTCTTTAAAAATCCAAGTTTGTTAGTCCTTTGGTCCTTGAAAAAATATTCTTTAAAAATCCACGTTTGTTAGTCCTTTGGTCCTTGAAAAAATATTCTTTAAAAATCCACGTTTGTTAGTCCTTTGGTCCTTGAAAAAATATTCATTAAAAATCCACGTTTGTTAGTCCTTTGGTCCTTGAAAAAATATTCTTTAAAAATCCCCGTTTGTTAGTCCTTTGGTCCTTGAAAAAATATTCTTTAAAAATCCACGTTTGTTAGTCCTTTGGTCCTTGAAAAAATATTCTTTAAAAATCCACGTTTGTAAGTCCTTTGGTCCTTGAAAAAATATTCTTTAAAAATCCACGTTTGTTAGTCCTTTGGTCCTTGAAAAATATTCTTTAAAAATCCACGTTTGTTAGTCCTTTGGTCCTTGAAAAAATATTCTTTAAAAATCCACGTTTGTTAGTCCTTTGGTTCTTGAAAAAATATTCTTTAAAAATCCACGTTTGTTAGTCCTTTGGTCCTTGAAAAATATTCTTTAAAAATCCACGTTTGTTAGTCCTTTGGTTCTTGAAAAAATATTCTTTAAAAATCCACGTTTGTTAGTCCTTTGGTCCTTGAAAAAATATTCCTTAAAAATCCACGTTTGTTAGTCCTTTGGTCCTTGAAAAAATATTCTTTATAAATCCACGTTTGTTAGTCCTTTGGTCCTTGAAAAAATATTCTTTAAAAATCCACGTTTGTTAGTCCTTTGGTCCTTGAAAAAATATTCTTTAAAAATCCACGTTTGTTAGTCCTTTGGTCCTTGAAAAAATATTCTTTAAAAATCCACGTTTGTTAGTCCTTTGGTCCTTGAAAAAATATTCTTTAAAAATCCACGTTTGTTAGTCCTTTGGTCCTTGAAAAAATATTCTTTAAAAATCCACGTTTGTTAGTCCTTTGGTCCTTCAAAAAATATTCTTTAAAAATCCACGTTTGTTAGTCCTTTGGTCATTCAAAAAATATTCTTTAAAAATCCACGTTTGTTAGTCCTTTGGTCCTTGAAAAAATATTCTTTAAAATCCACGTTTGTTAGTCCTTTGGTCCTTAAAAAAATATTCTTTAAAAATCCACGTTTGTTAGTCCTTTGGTTCTTAAAAAAAATATTCTTTAAAAATCCAAGTTTGTTAGTTCTTTGGTCCTTGAAAAAATATTCTTTAAAAATCCACGTTTGTTAGTCCTTTGGTCCTTGAAAAAATATTCTTTAAAAATCCATGTTTGCTTTGGTCCTTGAAAAACTATTCTTTAAAAATCTATGTTTGCTTTGGTCCTTGAAAAACTATTCTTTAAAAATCCATGTTTGCTTTGGTCCTTGAAAAACTATTCTTTAAAAATCTATGTTTGCTTTGGTCCTTGAAAAACTATTCTTTAAAAATCCACGTTTGTTAGTCCTTTGGTCCTTGAAAAAATATTCTTTAAAAATCCATGTTTGCTTTGGTCCTTGAAAAAATATTCTTTAAAAATCCATGTTTGCTTTGGTCCTTGAAAAACTATTCTTTAAAAATCCACGTTTGTTAGTCCTTTGGTCCTTGAAAAAATATTCTTTAAAAATCCACATTTGTTAGTCCTTTGGTCCTTGAAAAAATATTCTTTAAAAATCCACATTTGTTAGTCCTGTGGTCCTTGAAAAAAATATATTTTTTTTAAAATCCACGTTCGTTAATCCTTTGGTCCTTGAAAAAATATTCTTTAAAAAGCCACGTTTGTTAGTCCTGTGGTCCTTGAAAAAAATATTTTTTTTTTGAAATCCACGTTCGTTAATCCTTTGGTCCTTGAAAAAATATTCTTTAAAAAGCCACCTTTGTTAGTCCTTTGGTCCTTGAAAAAATATTATCTAAAAATCCACGTTTGTTAGTCCTTTGGTCCTTGAAAAAATATTATCTAAAAATCCACGTTTGTTAGTCCTTTGGTCCTTGAAAAAGTATTCTTTAAAAATCCACGTTTGTTAGTCCTTTGGTCCTTGAAAAACTATTCTTTAAAAATCCACGTTTTTTAGTCCTTTGGTCCTTGAAAAACTATTCTTTAAAAATCCACGTTTGTTAATGCTTTGGTCTTTGAAAAACTATTCTTTAAAAATCCACGTTTGTTAGTCCTTTGGTCCTTGAAAAAATATTCTTTAAAAATCCACGTTTGTTAATCCTTTGGTCTTTGAAAAAAAAAATATTCTTTAAAAATCCACGTTTGTTAATCCTTTGGTCCTTGAAAAAATATTCTTTAAAATCCAGGTTTGTTGGCCTTTGGTCCTTGAAAATAGTATTTAAAATTCAACATTGTTTCGAGTAAAGGTCCTTTTAACATTTTAATCAAAAATGAATTTTAATCAGAAATGAAGATCCTCAAAAATATTCTTTAAATATGCACGTTGTTTCGAGTGAAGGTCCTTGCAAAATTTAATTTAAATATCCATGATGTTTAAAGCGAATGTCCTTTTTTAAAAAAAATCCACGTTTGTTGGTATGGAGATTCTCGAAAAATATTCTTGGAAAACCGGTGGATGGCTTTCAATCAATGAGATTGGTCTTGAATCTATGGAAGGCCTGTAGAAGGTATGCAATCAATGGAAAACCTCTGGAAGGCTTTCAAGCTATGAAAAACCTGTAAAGGTCTTCTATCCTTGGAAGAAGTTTAGAAGGTCTTCTATCCATCGAAGACCCGTAGAAGGCCTTCTATCAATAGAGGACCTGTAAAAGGGATTATATCCTGAGAAGACCTGTAGAAGACCTTCCATCTATGGAAGACCTGTAGGTCTTCTATCTATGGAAGTCCTGGTAAAGGTCTTCTATCTACAGAAGACCTGTAGAAGGTCTTCTATCTATGCAAGACCTGTAAAAGTCTCTATCTCAGCAGACCTGTAAAAGTCTTGTATCTCAGGAGACTTGAAGAAGGTTCTCTATCCTTGGAAGACCTGTAGAAGGTCTTCTGTCTATGGAAGACCTGCAGAACGGTTCTATACTCGGAAGACCTGTAGATGGTCTTCTATCCTAGGAAAACCTGTAGAAGGTCTACTATCCTTGGAGGACCTGTAGGAGGTCTTCCATTCTTGGAAGACCTACAGAAGGTATTTTATCCTTGGAAGACTTGTAGAAGGTTTTGGAAGACCTGTAGAAAGTCTTCTACCTTGGAAAACTTTTAGATGGTCTTCTATCCTTGGAAGACCTGTAGAAGGTCTTCTATCCTTCGAGGACCTTTAGAAGGTTTTTCATAGATGGAAGACCAGCAGGAGGTTTTCTATCCGTCGAAGACCTTTAGAAAGTTTTTTATCTATAGAAGACCTGTAGATGGTCTTCTATCCTTTGAAGACCTGTAGAAGGTCTCCTATGCTTGGAAGACCTGTATGATCCATCTATTGGAAACCTACCATTTGTAGAATATCTGTGGAAGAATAAACATCCACAGAAATCCTGTTGAAAATGCCCTTTCAAAATTAAAATATGCGAACGTTTTTTGAAAATCATTGTAGAGTTCTATTCGAAAAACCAGTAATATAACATTTAATAAAAACTAAAAAAAATCAGAATTCACATCGAAATTTTTTATTGTTTCAAACAGTGTTCAATGAAATCGCGCACAGAATCAATGCGAACATAAACGCCAGGATATTCATCACTGCCACAATCGCGGCCCCACGATATGACAGCACACAATTGACCATTGTAGACAGCAGGACCGCCTGAATCCCCTTGACAAGCATCCTCACCCTCTGCACCGTGGGCACATACCATTTCATCGGATACCTTCTCTACATCGGATTCCTCTTCATCGTAAATAGCAGCACATTTGACATCCGACATGATGGGTATAAGGACACTTTGTAACGTTTCCGCAGGTTTGGCCAACTCATCATCGGCTTGTTTACCCCAACCGGATATGCGCAGCATTTCACCTTCTTCCAGCACGGTATCTTCATCACATAGCTCGATGGCATCAACATGTTCACCAAAAATCGGACGATTTAATTTTAATACGGCCACATCATAATTGGCAAAGCCCGATTCATAGAGGGGGTGTATGAAAAGGCGTTTGATGTTCACGACGACATTTTGCTCCTTTGCCGACGTCGTACCAGCAACGATCTTAAAATGTCCAATACCATATTTCTCAAAACAATGGGCAGCGGTTACAACAAACTGCGGTGCTATTAGGGTACCTCCACAGGCATGTTTATCGTTGCGTTCTCTCAGTTGTACCGTATAGGGTACTTGGTCAATGGTTATACTGGCATTTTGGCTACCAGGTATTATAGCTGCTACTTGGTGCGAGGAGAGAATTATATAAAATATGACATGAAGAGATACCGAAAGTAACAATGAGATTTTCCCGTTATATCCCATCTTCGAAAGAAATTATGTTTGCACTGAACTTCTTGTTTTTCGTGACAAGTGGTTTTATTATTTTTCAGGTGCAAATTTTTTAGCTGTGGTTTTGTTATTAACTTCTAAGTGACTGCACACCACAGTCAATAACAAATTAAACAAACGAAACATATTTATCAAATAAACGGAACTCTAAATAAACAATTAAAATGCAAAGAATTGCTATAATTGATGATATGGAAAATATCTTAACTTCCACATTTGGGGCTCCAATTTTTGCTCTAGGGATGAAATGAGAATGGTTCAAGTTTTTTTTTCGTACAGTGCATTTATTCTACATACAGCCACAAAATCTTTATTAAAACCCCAGCAAAAGTTTTATAACAAAATGACACTATTTCATATCCTTCTACCAATGAAAATTTGATATGTAAGTAGATACGACCGACCCCATTATTTAAGTGTGATTTATAATCTAAACAACTTAACCAGTAAAGAAAGTCTTAAAGTCGGAAAGGGCCGACTTTGTGATACCCTACACCACTTTGCTAATTTAGTAGAGCTCCCCATAACAATTAAAATATATTATTTACAATTTAAAGTTCAAAGGACTAAATATGCCGAAGCATTTGCATCTTTTAAATTCGGACTTGTATTGCCCATTTGGTGCAAAATTGATTTGAAATCAGATAAAGATATATATGGGAGCTATATCCAAATCGGAATCGATCTCGACAAAGTTTGGCAAAGATATTTCTGAACTGTATTTCATATATTTCCCGGAATATCGTTTTTACGCAGTGCATATTACGGCTGTGGGTAACAAATATAACAAATCGGATGAACAGTATGGGAGCTATAGCTATATCTGAACCGATCTTCACCAAATTTGACATACTAGCTTCTACACTCAATTCGGTCGTAAGTGCCAAATTTCACCCCATTTGGGCGAATATTAGACGTTTGGTGCACAATCAAATGTAAATCGGACGAAGTTATATATGGGAGATATATCCAAACCTGAACCGATCTCGATACAATTTAGCAAGTGTATTTCTGAGCTGTATTTGATAAATTTTTGTTGTTACAGAGTGCATATTACGGCTGCGGAGGACAAAAATAACAAATCGGATGAACAATATATATGGGAGCTATAGCTATATCTGAACCGATTTCTATCAAATTTTGCATACTTATTTTCAGACCTAATTTGGTTGTATGTGCAAAATTCCATACTATTCGGGCTGATATTACACGTTTGGTGCACAATAAAAGGCAAATCGGATGAAGATATATATGGGAGCTATATCTAAATTTTGACCGATTATCTCCAATTTCAATAGGGTTCGTCCTTGGGCCAAACAAATGTTGTTTGGAAAATTTCATCTCAATCGAATAAAAATTGCGACCTGCATTTTGTTCACAAGAATACATGGACAGACGGACGGACAGAAAGAGGGACTGACATACATAAATCAACTCAGAAAGTGATTCTATGGAAATCCTCAACAATTAGTAGGGGGAAACCAGAAGAAATGGTCCGATCTCCACCATCCTATATAATAGATCTTGTGTTGATGGAAATATTGAAATCTGCCACGTCTGAATGGATTCGAATTTTAATTTCTCGTTTTATGAGCTTCAAATGTATTTAAAATTTAAATCCATTGGGAAAGCTTGAGTCATGTACCAGAAGGGATGGGCCGATATATACCATCTTCACCCCAGACATGGTGTTAGTAAATGTAATGACATGTAAGAAATTTGAAGATAACCGGATGCCTACTTTAGATTTTTTAATCGTTTTGGTTATCCACAACTTTGACACTTTGTGAGGGAGATACCAGAAAATATGGTCCGATATCTACCCTATTTACAATAGATCTTGTGTTGATGGAAATATGGCGATGTACCATGTCTGAATGGAATCGGATGTTATTTTTGAGTTTTATGAGCTTCATGGATACTCAAAATCTGGACCATTTGTGGGGGAAGTATCATAAGGAGTGGAGCGATATGTCCCATCTTCACACCAGACCTTGAGCTAATAAAAATATTGCGATGTGTGTACATTATTCAAAATATTGACCCTTTGTTGGAGAGGTGCCGGAAGGAATGTGTCTCGTACCATCGCTCGTTACCGTGATACTGGTAGCGTAGCCCGAAGTCAAGGAAGTGGACGGAAGAAAACAGCAAGATCAGAGGAAATGGTTCGAAAATTAATGAAGCGACTTGATCGAAATCCGCATTGCAGTGGCCGAAAAATGGCTCGTGATCTAAACATATCGCAATATTCCATTCGGCAAATATTGAAAAAATGAGCTCGGGTTAAAACCATTGAAATTCCTGAAAGTGAAAGAACTTACACCGCAACAGAAAGAAAATATGCTTCGCTTGGCCGAAAGTGGTGAACTGCCGAATTTGGTTTTCTCCTATGAGAAAACGAGAACATTCGTTGTCCAGCAGTTTGTAAACAAACAAAATGATCGTGTCTACTTGCCAAAGAGGTCAGCTGAAAATGTGCACCTTCGGTTGGTCACCAGAACTCAAGCGCCGGCTATGGTGATGGCTCTTCGCCCGTATTAATCGGCAGTGGCATCAGAATAAATGCCGAATTATATCGCGAAAAAGCTCTGGAGGCAAGCCTCGGGCACGCAAATATTTTAGCAGCAGACAAAAACAAGGTTGGCACTGAAAAATACCAAAGTGTCGATCACCTCAAGAAAGCACTTTAACGGGAATGAGCCAACATTCGGGCAGCGTGTGACGGTTTCATTGGCCGTTTGAAGGCCGTAATCACCAATTCGAACAAATCTAAACTTATCCTAAAATTTGATGCTATTTTCGTCACTTTTTTTCAATAAAATTAAACAAAAATCTAAAATTATGGCGATTGACTTTGTTGCAGTTTTTTTTTTTTTTTTTATCTCACTCTGTATTAATAAATTTCAAGATTATTAGAAACAAGAGAACACTACCAAAGAATTTGATTCCCACCATACTTCTGCTCAGATAAAAAAATCAAATGTAATCATATGATAATTATAGTCATTTCCAATTTAGAACAAAGGGTTAAACATTTGTTACAATCAATGTAGAACCAAAGAATTTTGGGGAAAAAAATCCCAAATAATTTTCCCAAGATGAGAAAACAACCGATTAATTGGATAGAAAATTTAGTTTTAATAACACAAAAACCTAAATCTATAATTAAATGCTACTTTTACACCAATTATGAAATCTAAAAAAAAGAGAGAAAAAACCATGCAGAAGAAAAACTAATAACAAGAATGTCCACATAGCATGTAATTCCCAAACTGTTAGACAGGAAAGGACTGCCCACAAACGAAGACGGACGGCAGACACAAATAAGAAAAAACCGTGAGAATTAGTTTAGCTAAGTTTTTCTTTCTGTCGATACCCTTTTATTTGCTACTAATAAAAGGTAACAATGGTAGACCATCTAACTTTGCTGGGGGAAACCTTAGAAGAAATTCTCCCTAGCATTGGTATTCCAATCCCGTGAATTGTATCCTTTAGACTATGTTGTTTTTTTTTTTTAAATATAAAAAAAATCTAAAATTTTAGATTTGAACTGGTTTTCCTGGGTTTCTTTTCTTTCTTTGGCTACCAAGAAGCCAACAAAAAACCCCCTGCCTTGGATAGAATATTTTATGGGGAAAAATATAGTTTTTAACACCACAGCTCATTAAAATTTCTTTTTTTATTTTCTTTGACAATTCAAATCTCGGACAAGAAAATGGAAAGAAAACACAACCTCGAAGAGTTCAATAACACGGTAAAATCGAAGGGTCACAACCACTTGTTATACGAAGAAAAAAAAACAACAAAACAAATAGATGGACCTCCTCTAAGGATCTGTGGTTGAGAATTTCCCCCCACCATTCTTCGTTTTTTGGGATAATTAAATTGTAGACATGCACTGTGAAAACACACAGGCACACACATGAACCTAGCATTGGTGAGGTAACAAGAAAGGGTTTTTCACACTCATCCTCCTCCTCGAAGAAGTAGAAAAAAAAATGGTTTTCGAAACCAGTTTTTTGTGGATACCATCATGAGGTGGCATTTCTATATTAAACCCTCGAAGAGAGATCATCCAGACCTTTAATCAAAATTCGATTTTGATTGTAATACCTTTTTGATTTTGTGTTATTGTTGTTGTTTTATTTTCCACTACGACAAAAGACAACAAAAATAGTAGGGGTTAAGTGCCAAGGCAACAACAATTGTTGCCCGTCTTCAAGATCCCCGCCGAGGCAACAATGAAAATCTACTTAAAAAACACAATCAAACACTTGTTGAAGTTGGAAAAATTAAACCCCCCGCTCAGAAGCCTCCTCAGCTAGGCCTCATCATTGTTTGTGTTAAAAAAGGTAATGCAAACGAAAATTAAGAAAAAAAATAGAAAAAATACTGGGCGGCAGTCAAACACACAT
Source organism: Musca domestica (assembly GCF_030504385.1). Lineage (NCBI taxonomy): Eukaryota > Metazoa > Arthropoda > Insecta > Diptera > Muscidae > Musca > Musca domestica. The sequence goes on from NW_026712312.1 coordinate 2,927,157, forward strand.
TAAAGGCACTCACCAGCACTCCCAGTCAAGTGCATCCTGGCGCGCATGCTCATCGGCATTCTAATAAGGTGAAGGGATTTTCTCCGATTTTCTCTGTGTTAATAATGGAGTCCCACATCAAAAATTCGAAAAAAAAGGAATTTCTTTGCGGGCCACAAAATACGCCACATCATCTTCGATTCAAGTCATTATCAAACGATTTATCAATCACAGTAGCATTCCCCAAAAAGGACCGAAAGAGATGGGATTGGCTTTTGGTAAAATTCCTTGAATTTGTTATTAGAGTCGTCATTCAAGAAAATTAACTTCTAGCACTTCAGTTTGTATTTCTTTCCTTTGTGTTCTCCTTTTTTTGCTTTGAGTGAGGATTCTAGAAAGAGGAGTGGAGGATAATTTCTAACAAAAAATGATTGGGAAATGTTTTTCATAGGCTTTTCAACAATAACGAAGGCTTGGAGGATTTAATTACTGAGCATATAAACTGGCATGGGAAAGCAATGAAAAATCAAGGATAGGTCAATAGTTGAAATAATATTTTTCTTGTTTTTTGTACCCTCCACAACACATAGCATGTGGGGTATATTAAGTTCGCCATTCCGTTCGAAATAATAATTTTAGACCTAACAAAGCATATTCTTGATCAGCGTACAATTCTAAGAAGATTTAGCCATGTCGGTCTATCCATCTATCCTTCTGTTTGCGAAGATCAGTCTTTTGTGTACAGGGAGGTTAAGTTCAAAGATGGGCCACACTTTTAAATAGAATTGTCTGATATTCTGCATAAGGAGTCTTATTGGTACACACAAAAAGTTACTTCCGAATACTTTACCCCATGGATAATTGTCCACATAGATTCACGATTTCGTATAATGGAAGTTATACGGTACCCCGATATTTTGAAGATATTACTGAAATTATTAAACGAATTTATTTCAAATTTCGTATTTGAAATTCGGAATCGGTACTACAGCTTATGACAAAAAATTACTTATGCAGGTCCACGACTTCGTATATAGTGGTATTTTTCGGCGGATCTTTTTTTTAAATTTTTCAAGATCCTTCAAAACGGTTGTGGGTATAAAAATTTCGGCCCGGCCGAACTTAGCTGCTTGTTTACTTGTTAAACATAAATATGACTTCTGTTATGATTATTCAAACGATTGACCCTCTATGGAGTAGGTTGCGAAGGAATTTGCTAATATTGTCAAATTCGTATCGGATAGAAATAAATATGATATTAATATTGCGACGTGCCAGGTTATGAAATATATAAGATCTGAGATAATTTTAATTTTTTGGTCGACCGAAGTATTCCATTTTCATACTTTATCAAATACAGATATAAATATTGATGTGGGCATAAGTACAAGAAAATCTAACATTTATATCCAATTTTATGCGAAACTTAGGTTTCTAATTGAGAGAAATATTTAGTAATAATCGCTGATAGCAGATAAAAATATTGAAATATGGTGACCTTTTGTGTGTGAGGTACCAGAAGGGATTCGCAGACATATATTATCATCACGTTATGAAAAATATTTGAAAAATTTGAAGAAAGCTGGATGTATTTTAGGATTTTTTTTGGGATTTTGTTTTTCAAAAATTTTGAACCCTATGTGGGGGAGGTACCAGATGATCATCACCATCTTCATAACAGACCTTGTGTTTATGGAAAAATTGAGATGTGCCAAGTCTGAATGGAATCGGATGTGAAAATCGCGTTTTATGAGCTTCATGGCTATTCAAAATTGTGTCCCATTGTGTGGGAGGTACCATAAGGAGTAGTCCGATATATTCCATATTCACACCTTATATTCACAACCGATATATTCCAAGGAAATAATCAGATTATACACTCGTTATAGTTATTCAAACTTTGACCCTATGTGGGGCTGGTACCAGAATGGTTCATTCGCGACCATCTTTATAACAGATCTACTTCCATCAAGTATTGAGATGTACTTAGTCTGAATGGAATCAGATGTTAATTTCGCGTTTTATGAGCTTCGTGGATATTAAAAAAGTTGACACTTTGTAGGGGAGGTACCAGAAGGAGTGGGCCGATATCTACCATCTTTATGACAGATCTGTGTGTGTTCATAGAAATATTGAGGTGTGCCAAGTCGGAATGGAATCAGATGTCAATTTTGAATTTATAAGTTGCATGGATAATTATTCAAGAGTTATAATTATTTAATATTTTGACACTTTGTGGGCGAGGAACTTGATGGATGCAAGTTGGAAAAAAATCGGGTTATCCTTTCTCTTTCTATGCAGTAAACTATTTTTTTTAATTTCGACCTTTTGTGGGGGAGATGTCAGAAGGAGAGGACCAGTATTGCTTATCTCCGAGCTTGATCTAAGTTTGGTAATAATATTACAATGTATCAAGTTTGAATTAAAGCGGATACTCCCTTCGAGAGTTATCGTGCGCTCCAGCCAGACAGATGAACGGACGGAAGGATACTCTTAGGTCGACTCCAAATGCCCTGAAACAGAGTTTATGGGACCTAGAGTCTAAAACCGTTATTTCGATGAAGCACGTTTTGGCCGTATCAAATGATATATACCCTCTGTAGCCATATGATTGACCTGCCTGAAGACAAAAGACAAATCCGCGCAAAATGTTAGTTTACTATCTTTATTCGTTGTGACTTTAGAGTGATTGCAACAGGCAGATAGTCTTAGTATTTTACGCTGATAAAGAAGATACAGGGTGAGATGAAAAACCTACAAACAAATTCAGACTGCTGTCATTCCTAAGCCACTTGTCCGACAGTTGTTAAATTTTTTCCAGTGACAGCTTATTATATTGTTTAGAAGTGTACAAAAACATTTTGGTGAGAATTTTCCAGAAAAAGAGTTATTTCATCGCACATAGCACGCACCACCTAATAATGGTCACAAAATGAGGTTCCTCGCTTCATTTCCAGCGCACAATGGCCACCAGAATCTCCGGATACCAATCCGTTGGACTATTGTGTCTGGAGTATTTTGAAAAGCGAGGTTGGCACTATAAAATACCAAAGTATCAATCACCTCAAGCAAGCGCTTCGCCGGGAATGGGCCAAAATACCGCAGAGCAACATTCGATCAGCGTGTAAAGGTATCATTGGCCGTTTGAAGGCCACAATTCGTGCCAAAGATGAAAAATTCGAAGAAATCTAAACTTATCCTAAAATTTAATGCTATTTCCAACATTTTATGCTATCATTCAATAAAAATTAAAAAAAAAATATATATATACATATATAAACAAGTAAAAAATCTGTAATAGTACGTTTATATATATGAGGGTTAACCCACTGGATTTGGATTTAAATTGTCATACCCATTACTTTTACTTCAAATAAATCCTCTCAAAGTAGGTTAACCCTACAAAAAGTTCTAACGTAAACATGGCATAAGTTCGACCGGGCCGAGCTTTGAATACCCTTCACCATTTGGTACAAATTTGGCAAATTTAAAAAAAATTAAAATCCGTTAAAAATTCTTTTAAAATCTTAAAAATACCGAATGTAGCCATATATTAGGATCTATGCGACGACGTGGACCTGCATAGGTTTTTTGTCATTTTGTCATAAGCTATTACAATTTTCAAATGCGAAAATCTGTTTATAATATAGCTAAAATCATCAAAATACCGAATATAGGGAGGTACCATGGGGGTTATAAAACGTAGACTGCACAGAAAATTTTCTGACATAGGCTGTAGTAACCTTTACAAAATTCAAAAACCAAATTTGAAAAAAAAAAATCTGGTGGATAATATCGCTAAAAACATCAAAATACCGAATATCGGGAGGTGCAGTTATATGGGTGCTATACGAAGACGTAGACCTACATGGCTCACTCTCTTAGGCTGCAGTATCCATTACGAACTTCAAATACCAAATTTGAAACAATTCCGGTCGATAATGTCTCTAAAATCATCAAAATACCGAATATCGGGAGGTACCGTTACTTCGGGGAAGCTAGAGTGATTTCCACAGACGGACGGACATTGCTAAATCGACATAGAATTTTATGCTGATCAAGAATATATATAATTTGTGGGGTCTTAAGAAGCATATATATATACTTGTGGGGTAAATGTATGTTTCGAGGTGTTAAAAACGGAATGACAAACTTAAAAAACCCTCCATACTATGGTGGAGGATATAATTATGGCATTTAACTTTGTTCCAGCTTTTTTACCTCACCCTGTATATGGTCTTTTATTACCCGATAGGACAGCCTGTGCTTAGGTACATACAGTGGTGGCCATATCATATGCAACTAAGATTCATCTTCGTTAAAAGGCTATATAAATTTGTAAATTTCACAACGAAGTATATAAAGATGGGTTAATTATAGTCAATACGTTCTTACGATTTCAAATTATTATCAAAATGTGCAGCTTTTGTTTATATCTCTATGTTCACACGTGTTTTGTTGACAAATATGAAATTTGGTGTGGTCAAAACATATGCAACTTTATATATTTGGTTTAAATAACGGCATTTTTACAATTTCCTTTGTTATATTGTTCTTCTTATTATTAGCTAGAGACACTGCGTAAAGAGATTTAAAGATGCCTTCACATTTTTATTGCGTTGTTTTTTCACAAAGCTAAAATAGAGTTTGTTCAAAAATGGCACGCGATAAATTTGGATTTGAGCTCAGGCAACGAATTGTGACTGCGTATTCTTCTGGATTATCACAGAAATGTATTGCCGAGAAATATACCGTTCATAAAAGCTCCATATCGCGCATCATTAATAATTACAAAAAAAAATCACAAGTCTCTGTTATACACCGTGGTGGTCGAAGTCGAAAAACAAGCGATCGGACGGACAAATTAATAATCAGACACGTGAAAAAAGACCCATTTATATCTTCCTCTAAGATAGTGGAAAGATTTCAGTTGCCAGTTTCTGCTCGCACCATCCGTAGAAGACTTTTACAAGCCTCTCTCAGCGCAAGACGTCCTGCAAAAAACCACTGATATCGAAGCGAAACCAGAAAAAGCGTTTGTAATTTGCTAAAGCTCATATAAATTGGACAGAGAGTAAATGGAGAACTATATTATTTAGTGATGAGTCCAAATTTAACATCATTGGTAACGATGGCATGTGCTATGTAAGGCCACCAGAAGGAAAACGACTCGAAGCACGTTACTGTAAAAAAACGGTCAAGCATGGAGGGGGCAATATAATGGTGTGGGGTTGTTTTTCTGGTGCTGGAGTTGGCCCACTGCATAGAATTGTTGGTATTATGAATAGATTTATGTATAAAGACATATTGCAAAGGGTAATGCTCCCATACGCAGAATATAATATGCCATTGCGGTGGGTCTTTCAACAGGACAACGACCCCAAACACGCTTCGAAGGTGGTCAAATCGTGGTTTGCCGATAATAGAGTTACGGTAATGGAATGGCCACCCCAATCCCCAGATTTAAACCCAATAGAGAATCTGAGGGAAATCGTAAACAAAAAAATTGATCGAGAAAATTGTACAAATTTAGATGTTTTATTTTGCCGGCTGGAAGATGCCTGGAAATCAATCCCAAAAAGCGTCATTGACAATCTTATAGCGTCAATGCCTCGAAGATGTCAGGCTGTAATCGACAACAACGGATTTGCAACAAAATATTAACTTTATTTGCACTTTACTGAGCTCGATTTAATTAGTTGCATATGTTTTGGCCACTTCATAATAAGACTGAATATCTTTTTCTAATTTTTTTTTATAAATGAATTGAATATCTATGGAGTATATGTTTTTTTCTTAAACTACAAGCAATAAAAAATAATATTTAAAAAAATAATTGCATAATTTTGTTTTCAGAAAAATTTTTCACGGTTTTTGGTAAAGGTTAGATTTCAGTTGCATATGATATGGCCACCACTGTATGTGGAAAAAGTGTGTCTGGGGGTACTACAGATATATAATGAAAACCTGCCAGGACGCCGCAGTGAGAACTGCAATAAGATTATTTCTAATGGCACCATTGTATCAGTATGACAACAGGATCGAATTATTATTAAGTGCCTTAAGCGCATGGGTGTTTGGAGCAAATCAAGCCACCACACAGTAGATAGAAATCCCCCACCCAGGTTTACCATGGAGGACCTGCATATATCCCTCTTATATAAGTTCAGGGTTGCCCATATTCGACGGACCCATGGGCCCATTCCAATCGACGAGGCTTGTCCGCAGGCAACATTCTTTGCGTCAATTGCATTTTGTACGGGAGCAAATGCAAATCAATGCGAATAATCCGTTGTAAAGTGGACCGAGCCATGCCCAACTGCTGAGAATGGCGTTTTTGGGATGTTCTTGGGGACCTCTCAACACCTCTACCAGTGTTCTTAGAAGGCGCACTTCTCACATTTTTAATGTTTTAATTGCACGTTGAGTTTTCACAACTGCCTTCTTCTGTTGAATGTAAATTTCAACTATTTCAGAGCGCTCGCGTGGAGTGTATTGGTTCATGGTAAAAATCTGCTTGGACTGACGCTTCGAACGCGGTATGTCATTAAGCGATTTGACACCTCTGTCAAAAGTTATGGCGTTGCCAGATGGGTCCGTCGAATATGGGGACGAGATAGTATGCAGATCAAGAATTTTTTAAGCTTGTTTGAATGATCATATCTATATAGTCTCAGTCCGCCCCTACTAATTTATCATAAATCTCCAACTAAAGGTAATTCATTTTTAAACAATTTTCAAAAGAATTAATTTCCAGAGACAAATGGCAAGTGCTTTGCGAGCAATAGCCTTCTATACAAATAGAAAAAATATTTTTCCCAAGCTATGTGTGTGGTAAAAATCCTTTCGAATCCTTTTCCAAAACTTCTCCAACTAAAAATTAATCCTTAAACTTCTAATCAACTAAAATCAACATTCCTTCCAAGTTACAGCCATAAACTAGAATTAAAAAAAAAAAAAAAAACATAAATTGGGGGATGACTCTCGCCGGCCGATATATTCCGGATTATTAATAACTGACAACTTTGACATCTTTACTAGCGTTCCATAATGTGGGAAACCTGCTCAAAAAAGGAAGGTGAATGCACTGCACTTGTTGCCTCAAAATTCCATACATCACATTTCCTTTTTTCGATTCACAAAAGAAAATAAACCTTTATTTCCTTCCGTTTCACGGCATAATCGCCTTATGCCAGATGACAGACAAATAAATAAATAAAAAAAGGAAAACAATAATGGGGCAAATAAACAATCAATGAAAAGAAATCGGCCAGAGGACAAAATAGTAGACACTGGGCTGATATCAAATAAAAATGTGATTTTGTCATTGGAAATCAATTTCTTGTTCCTGAGCAATAAACAAAGGAATTGTTTTCCTGAGGAAGAAAAATATTGGTAACCCCTTTTTTGAGAAAGAAAAAACTGAGTCTTCCCTTGATTGAGAGGGGATATACTGTGATATTGAGGGTCACTGCACTGCACCATTTGAAACGCCATGAAGAACAAAAAAGAAAATCTCTGGCTCAGAAACTTTTCAAAACAAGTTTTCCAGTTCTAACTCTCTGCTGCTGTTCCGACATGAAAAACTGGTATTCCCCTCAACAAATAGACAAACAAACAAACTTCAAGACTGTACTTTTTCGATTGTAAAAGTGCTTATGTAATGCCCTGAACCTCGTCGTCGTCCTCCATCCATCCCATCCTTCTCATAATGCAAGAACAACAACAAGAATGTCTAGTATCTTGTTCTATGGCTGGAATAGACAACGACAAGGTCCGAAGCTGGCATTCATGTGGAGCCACAGCCATTTAATAACCATAACGTTGTTTTGTTAGCTGGCTGGCCTGGCTTGGCCAAGTCATGTTGCCCCAACTTCTTCTATCATCAAATCTAGGAAAATCTAAGGAGGGAATAACCGACTCTGACAATAAGGAAACCAGAAAATGAAATACGTTACGTTTTATGACCTGAAGCGGCCGTAACAAAATGTAACGCATACAAAGTTGTCTCAATAAATTGTTTGAGCCCTGGCTGCTTATGAGTTTTTCTAACAGTGCTAACAATAGCAGGGAGCGGGGGTAGGGGGGCTCATTGCGAGCATCAAACTGTGATTTACATGACATTTAAATATGGCCCAAAGAGGATTAAAGAGAGGCCTGCCGGGATCTATTATTTATAAAATGGCGGAGAAGAAGAACATGAGTTGCAGGAATTGATAAAAAATATAGCTTTGGTCACGAAAAATATAGAAGTGGTCAAGAAATGGTATTTGATTATAAAAACAGAGATTTTTAAAAAAACGTTGAAATATGACGAGGCATTGGTTCGGTAAAGAATATACCAAAAAGATGTGAAGTTTTAGATTCAACCAAAATAGTTTAGGATAGAATTTTTATGGCTACGGTAGGTATAAATCATTTGATACGATCGAAACGTGCCTCATCGAAATAACGGTTTTAGACTATAGGTCTCTTTGGACCAATTCCGATTCAGGACATTTTTAGTCGATCTAGAGGTATCCGTCAATCAGTCTGTCTGTCAGGCTGGCTGTCTGGTGTGCACGTAACTCTCGAAGGGAGTATCCGATTCGATCCAAACTTGGTACATCGTAATAATATTGTCAAATTTAGATCGAGTTGTAATATCGGTCCATTTCTTCTGGTATCTTCCTCTCAAAAACTCAAAAATTTTAGAATGGCAAGTAGAAAATTAACAGTCGGTTTTGTCGACAGATGTGTTTCCTCAGCCAATATTCGATTATTTAAAAATATTCTGACTTCTGTTATGATTATTCAAATTGTTGACCTTCTATGGAGTAGATGATTTCGAACGAATGAGTCAATATTGTCCATTTCGTATAGGTCCTAAATAAATATGATATAAATATAGCGACGGACGGTATGGCCACAATTATAAACATTTATATCCAATTTTATGCGAAACCAGAAATTCCTCTTCTTTTGCAACTTAGGACTGGTATACGAGGTATATACGTAGGTATTGAAAATTCTGACCTTTTGTGTGTGAGGTACAAGAAGAGGTTTCCCGATCTATATCATCTTAACCACAGATCTTGCGTTATTCATTTCCTGTGATCGTTTTTTTTTTTTTCAAAATTTTAAACCCTATGTGAGGGAGGTACCAGATGAAATGGTCCGATCACTACCATCTCTATAACAAGTGGAATAGAATCGGATGTTAATTTCGCGGTTTATGATCTTCATGGATATTCAAAATGTTGACCCTTTGTGGGAGAGGTACCAAAGGGGTGGACCGATACATCCTATCTTCACCGCAGATCTTGTGTAAATAAAAATAATGGCATGTGTGCAATTTGATGAGAACCGTATGCTTATTTGAGGATTTTATAATCATTTTGGTCATTCAAAACTTGGACTCTTTGTGGGGGAGGTACCAGAAGGAATGGTCCGATTCCTACTATCTTTATAACAGATATTGTGTTGACAGAAATATTGTGATGTGCCTAGTTTGAATGTAATCGGATGTTAATTTAAAGTCTTATGAGCATCGTAGATATTCAAAACGTTGATCCGTTATGGGGAGGTACAAGAAGGGAGGACCGATATATTCCATTTTCATACCAGTTCTTGAGTTAATAAAAATATTGTGATGTGTGTAATTTGAAGATAATCGGACACTTACATCACATTTTATGAGAGGCATAATTATTCACAATATTAACCCTTTGTGGGGGAAATGCTTGAAGAGACACCTGACTTAGAAGTGATGCAAATATTAGGATTTGCAAAGTTGGTACAAAATCGGATTATCCTTTCTCTATCTGTGCAGTAAAGTATGTTCTTTAAAAATTTCGATCTTTTGGCCGGGAGGTACCATAAGGAGTAAGCCGATATTGGACATCTCTGAACTTGATTTGGACCAAATCGGATACTCCCTTCAAGCGTTTTCGTGCGCATCAGCCAGCCAGATCGACATCTCTAGATCGACTCCAAATGTCCTGAAACGGATTTGGTCTAAAGAGCTCTAGGGTCTAAAATCGTTATTTCGATGATGCACGTTTTGGCCGTATCAAATGATATATGTCCTCTTTAGACATAAGACTTATATAAAAAACTCAAAAATGCCAAACATTCGGAGGTATCGGTATATGGCTGGCATATGAAATCATAGGCCTATTCCATTAGTCTTCTACCATAGCAAAAATAACACCAATTATAATCTACACATTTTCAATTTTAAACTATTCCGCTGAAAAATGTGGATAAAATCATCAAACTACAAAATATCGAAAAACGCGAAACAATGAACTGCTACAGGAGTTAGAATCCATTACGAATTCTAAGTAACGAATATAAAACAAGTCCGTTAGGAAATGTGACTTTAATCCCAAAAATACCGATTATAGGGAGGTACGGTTATATGGGGGACATGTGAAATGGTGTGGCTATATATACAACGATCAGCCGCAGAAGTTAGAATTCAAGTATAGAATTTTTAGACAATTCTCTTGGAAAATGTTTTCTCAATCGTCAAAATACGGAATATCTTGAGGTACAGGTGGGCTCTATAGGAAAAATTAACTCATATAGGCAATAATCACCTACATTAGGCAGAACTCGTAACGAATTCTAACTAACGAGTTTTAAAGAATTCAGTTGGGGGTTATAAAAAAGTGGCCTCATATATACAATAATCTGCCACAGGAGGTAGAATCCATTATGAACGCTAAGTACCGATTTTTAAACAATTATCTTTTAAAATGTGACCTTATGGGGGCTCTACGAAAAGAGGACAAAAATAGCCAATTTGCGAAAAAAAAATAATTCTTAACGTATGTGTATTGTGTTACGGATTTCATTTCCTCCTCCAATGTAAAAAAGGTTTGCGCTTTTTAGGGAAATGTGGTTTCGAGCTTGTCTTTTAGCAACAATCCTTCCCAAAATAGCTTGCGATACATATTAAGGAATAATAATGTTCCATCATTTTTGTATCCTATATTGTTAACACCTTAAAAGTAAGGAATGTAAATAAATTCCGATATGAACGATTTTGTTAAAACTCAGTTAATCGGTTTTAAGGGCAATTTGTATGGAAGGTTGTACCTTGATACCTATCATATGAGATTTTTATACCCTCCACCATACTATGGAGGGTAAATTAACTTTGCCATTCCTCGAAATACTCATGTCAGACCTAACAAAGTATATCAGCGTAAATAAAAGTCGATTTAGCGATGTCCGTCCGTCTGTCTGTTGTAATCACGCTATCTTTCGAACGAATTGAGATAGAAGGCTAAAATTTTGCACACATGTTTATTTAGGCAGTAGGCAGGTTAAGTTCGTAAATGGGCCATGTAGGTCCACGTTTTCATATAGCCCCCATTAGGTGGAATACCCACCATTGTTTAAGTTGTCGTATTTGAAGTTTATAATGGATACTACAGCCTATGATAGAAAATTGTCTGTGCAAGTCCACGTCTTCGTATAGCCCCCATATACCGGTACCTCCCTATAATTGGTATTTTGTTGATTTTAGCGACGTTATTAACAGGAATTGTTCCAAATTTGGTATTTGAAGTTCGTAATGGATACTACAGCCTATGACAGAAAATTGTCTGTGCAGGTCCACGTCTTCGTATATCCCCCATATACCGGTACCTCACGATATTCGGTATTTTGATGATTTTAGCGACATTATTCAACAGAATTGTTACAAATTTGGTATTTGAAGTTCATAATGGATACTACAGCCTATGACAGAAAATTGTCTGTGCAAGTCCATGTCTTCGTATAGCCCCCATATAACAGTACCTCCCGATATTCGGTATTTTGTTGATTTTAGCGACACTATTAACAGGAATTGTTTCAAATTTTGTATTTGAAGTTCGCAATTGGAAATACAGTCTGTAACAGAAAATTTTCTATGCAGGTCCAGGTCTTCGTATAGACCCCATATGTCAGTGCCTCCCTATATTCGGTATTTTGACGATTTTAGGTACAATACCCACCGAAATTGTTTGAGATGTCGTATTTGAAGTTCGTAATGGATACTACAGCCTGTGACAGAAAATTGTCTATGCTGGTTCAGGTCTTCGCACAGGTCCGATATAACGGTACCCCCCGATATTCGATATTTTGTTGATTTTAGCGACATTATTAACAGGAATTGTTTCAAATTTGGTATTTGAAGTTCATAATGGATACTACAGCCTATGACAGAAAATTGTCTGTGCAAGTCCACGTCTTTGTATAGCCCCCATATAACGGTACCCCTTAACATTCGGTATTTTGATGATTTTAGCGTCATTATTAACCAGAATTGTTTCAAATTAAGTATATAGAGTTCGTAATGGGAATTACAGTCTGTGACAGAAAATTGTCTATGCAGGTCCAGGTCTTCGTATAGATCCCATATGTCAGAACCTCCCTGTATTCGGTATTTTTACGATTTTAGGTACAATACCCACCGAAATTTTTTGAAATGTCGTATTTGATGTTCGTAATGGATGCTACAGCCTGTAACAGAAAATTGTCTATGCTGGTCCAGGTCTCCTCCTATATAACGGTACCTCTCTATATACCACATTTTGAAGATTGTAGCTACATTATTCACCGTTTACTTCAAGTTCCGAATTTAAATATGGTAATGGCGTATGACAAACAATGCCTATGTAGGCCCACGTCGTATAGACAACAATATAACGGCTATATTCGGTATTTTTAAAATTTTAACAGAATTTTTTAAGGATTTTTTTTTGAAATTTCCAAATTTGTACCAAATGGTGGAGGGTATTCAAAGTTCGGCTATATTTAATATTTTAAAATTTTTAACAGAATTTTTTAAGCATTTTATTTTTTGAAATTTTCCAAATTCGTTCCAAGTGGTGGAGGGCATTTAAAGTTCGGCCTGGGCGAACTTACTGCTTTTTAACTTGTTTTCTAATTGAATGCCGTCTATGGTATATTGTAAAATTACACAATTTTTGTAGTTTCATCAAAGAATCAAATGAAAATTAAAGTCGGTTTTTTTTTTTTGTGGAGACTCACAAAAAAAGGCTAGGCCATTACATAAACAATTCTGGCTTTGTAACGAAGGGTTGCCCATGCAATCCTAGATTTATATCCCGTAAAAGAAACAAACAAGTTGAGCCACAACATAAAGCTATTATGTGTTGTTGTTGCTGTTGTTCGATCAACCTGTGTTATCACCCCAAAAAGGAATAAAATAACAAATGCAACAACAACACACAACAAAAGCCAAGATTGATTTGTTGGCATCTTATAAATGGCTTTTTATTTCAACAATAGACGACAAACGAAAAAGAACAACAACGTCGGCATGCAATAAGAGAATCACGTCAATAATGATGATGGTCGGTCGGTTGGCTGGTCGCTCGATGAGGACAATGACTTTGAGCCACGGGTATCAAGAAATGGTCGAATGAATGAGAATGGCCATCGACGAATGTCCCGCTCAATACCAAACATCGAAATGAGCAGTAAAAAAAGCAAAAACACAGAAAACAGGTAAACAAAACAATAAAGGATTGAATTCCATGTCGGGAAGGGAGTGATGATAATGACGGTGGAAAAAAGTTCCCATGCTATTAAGAAGCGACGCAAAACAAAAACAACAAATATAATTTACCTGCGTAAAGACGAAGAATAAGAAGAGGAATTGTTCAACGACTCGCGTCAATAAAATAAATGTGAGGGGGGAGGGATATCTAAGGAATATGGTTGGGGGTACCACAGCCAGTGGGTGGGGAATTGGGAAGGGAAGAACTATTTTCCTAATTTCACTATGCTGAAGGTCTGATATAAGAAAAGGATTAAATTAGAAATCCGAGATACAATTACACTGTACAACAAAAACAAATATAGGAGAAATGAGACATGTAAAAAATGGAATGGATAGGAGACACGTGTATGGAAGTTTTGAAAGTCTACCTCGCAAAGTAACCTAAATAGAGGGGGCAAGTTACCCCCTCTTCAATATATTTTTTTAAATTTTCAGGATAATATTCCTTTGAATCCGTACAATCCGGTATGAAATGTCTTCGGCAGTATTGCAGAAAGAAATACAAGGAATATATTGGCTAAAATTGTTAACCTCGAGCGAGTCAACAAAGGGGTCTTTCTGGTCCTTTTTTGAAAGTAGGGTTAAAAACATCCTATAAACGGGATCGTAGCAAGTCAAAATATTCTACAAAATTATTTGTCATAAAATTCTACTATAGGTCCTAGAAGGCGTCAAGAATCTAAATTTTACCTGGAATTCGTATTAAAACACATTTCAGGCTTATAGCCGTAACTAATGTGAGTTTGTGCAAAAATCTCCTACACATCATCATTTTAGAAGGCTGATGTCAAAGACAAAATAATTCCACATCGAATTTCACCTTAAGTCACCAAAGAAAAGAAATCGCTATCTCCATTATTTATAAATAAATAAATTGAATAAATGTTGCCAAAAAAGGAGAAAATATTTCCAAATTTTTTTTTATCGATTTTTTCCTGGACTTTTTTCGATTTGACGCCCGAAAGTAACATATAATGTCGTTTTATGAAAAAAGTATCAAAGGAAGAAATATTCTGCACAAAATTTCACTATAAATCTCAGAATTAATCATGCATCTAGGTTTAACAGTTTAAAAGAAAATTACATTCGAAACTCAAGTATTACAACTGAAAGTATATGTATAAGTATGTGCTTAGTGCAACATTTTACACGTTTCTTTTTTAAGTCAAAATCTTCCTTAGTATTTAATTTTTCGGATAAAGTTTCAATAGAAGAAATAATCTATACCAAATTTCATTATGGGTCTCCAAAAAAACGAAGATTGAACACTTTATATGTTTCACAAAAAAATATCATCAATTGTGGAAAAGGTGATAAACTTGTTGAAAATAATAGAGGTTGGATTGATATCAGAACAAATTGATGATATTATCCTGTAGTACATATTAAATACACAAGTTACTTTTGTTCAGAGACTCACAATAAAATTTGATCTAGAATAATTCTTCCTTTGACACTATCCCCAAAAAATAAAGTAGAATAGGAGATTGTGACTAGGATTGGATACGGGTTAAATTAGCAGTAAAAAGTAAACACATAATTTTCGATTGTGATACATAAGTTTCGGATGTAATTTTCCTAAAATTTATTCTGAGATTTATTTTGAAATTTTTTGTGGAATACAACTTCCTTTGACACTTTCTGCCTCAAATGAAATTTTATGTTACTTTCTTGCATCAACTCGAAAAAAATCGAGGAAAAATTGTTAAAAAAAATAGAGAATATTTTAACGATTTGTTTTGGCAACATTGATGTAGATATCTTCCTGATATATAAAGGCAATTTTTTTTGGTGACTTATAGTGAAATTTAATGCAGAAATATTTTGTCATCCTTCTCAAATGATGCTTTGAAGGAGATTTTTGCCTAAACTCATATAAACTACAGCCTTAACCCTAAAATGAGTTATTATACCTTCAGCCATATGGTTAGAGGAGGTATATATCATTTGATACGGCCAAAACGTGCCTCATCAAAATAATGGTTTTAGACCCTAGGTCTCTTTGGACCAAATCCGTTTCAGGGCATTTGGAGTCGATCTAGCGATGTTTGTCCGCCTGTCTGTCTGTTTGTTTGGCTGGTGCGCACGATAACTTGGTACGTCGTAATATTATTTTCAAACTTATATCGAGTTTGTAGATGGGCAATATATACTTCTAGTATCCCCGCAAAAGAGCGAAATTTAAAACAAAAAACAAATATTTCACTGCACACAAAGAGAAAGGATAATCCGGAAAGGATTTTGCTTCAACCTTGCAAATCCTAATATTTACATGAGATCCGTGTCTGTTGTGCAGATGGAATACATCGGTCCATTTTTTCTGATACCTCCCCTACAAAGTGTCAACATTTTCAATAATTATAACTCTTATAACATGCATGCATCTGATAACATTATACACATGACAATATTTTTACTAATCCAAGGTCTGGTGTAAGATTGGATTATATCGGCTCACCCCTCCATGGTACCTCCCCTACACAAAGGGTCAATATTTTGAATATCCATGAAGCTCATAGAACGCGGAGTTAACATCCGATTCCAGTCAGACTTGGCACATCTCAATATTTCTATCAACGCAAGGTTAGCTATAAAGATGACAGAGATCGGACCATTTCTTCTGGTACCTCTCCCACAAAGTGTCAAAATTTTGAATAACCAAAACATTAATTAAATCCGAAATAATCATCCGGTTCTCACCAAATTTCGCACATGTCATTATTTTTACTAACACAAGATCAGCTGATAAAATGAGATATATCGGCGGTTTTGGTACTTCCCCCACAAAGGGTTCAAAATTTTGAAAAATGTCCATAAAATGCAAAATAAGCATCCGACTCTCTTCAAATTTCACACATCAAAACATTTTTGCTAACGCAAAATCTACCAACCACTTCTAGTACCTCACCCACAAAGGGTTACCTCTTATAACTTGCGAAACAAGTCGGTGATTCTTTACTACTTGCTATTTTTAAATATAATATCTCTTAACTAGAAATCTGAAATAAATATGTAATTTATCGAAATGTATGAAATTGGATATAATTGTTAGATTTCCTTTAAATTGCGCACATACCAATATCATTATCTGTATTAGATGAAGTGGAATTCTTCGGTTCGCCATATAGGGCACCTCGCGCATATTTCCACATTTTCCAAAAATTTCCACATATTTAATATAAAGTGTTGGAAGTAGACGATATAATTCAAATGTGGTACCTTGTAATATTCATATCAGACTTAGATCAGATATGAATTGGACAATATTGGCCAACTGCTTCGGAACCTCCCCCATAAAAGGGTCTGAAGTTAGAATATACATCTGTCGGCAAAACCGATACACATTTCTGACGTTTAAGTACGACTAAGACTTCTGATGACTTCTGAGACCTATAGTAAAATTTTATGGTAAATACATTTCTAGAATATTCTGTCTTGCCACGATCTCGTTTAGTGTGGAGTGTTTACCATATTTTGAAAAAATTACCAAAAAGACCCTATTGTAACTCCTCAGAAGGTAATTTTTTCTAAACAAATTGCTCCTCGTATGGTTATACGTAACATTGCCAAAGACAAAATGTACCTAAAATGAACCTAAAATGAAACTTCCCCCCCCTCTATTTAGGATGGAAGGAAAGGAAGCGGCTTCTATTTGCAGCCCTACTTTCATATTCCGTTGGATTTTTCCTGTAATTTTTGAAAACCTATAATTTTGTCGCACAGTGTTATGGAGTAAATATTCAATCATTTACCTCAAAATGGACATTTTTCTTTGAAAACATTTCGTTGACAATGTCCTGACTATTTATCCTTATTTTGTATAGCAGAAAGATTCATATCAGGGTAACAATTCAGTGACCACATCCTATGTTGATAGTATATTTTTTGTTGTGTGTAAATCGTATAAATATCTATTAATAATGACGTTCTTTGAATTCTAAATCGAAGGCCTCACGACCAAAATACAGAAAACCAGACAAACAAACATACCTACATATGCTCCGTAGAACAGTCCAGGTATCCACATTCATTCATATTTCCATACAATTATTCGACGACATTTGAATTCGATTCTTGCATTCAATAACAAATCTGGAAATTAAAATTCCTTGGATTTATTTCCCTGCCCTCCCTCTCTCTCTCTCTCTCTCTCTTACTCGTCTTCCAAAGAGATTCTCTTTCACACTCCGGCTTTTTATGCAACGATTGATAAAACGCAATTTGAATTCTTAATTGAAAGATATTCCTGAAAGCAGATAAAAAAGAAATCACAGGCCATCCATCCTGTAACGATGTGGAGACATGGAAGAGGTACGTGGTATTGTAAAGGAGTTTTATATTCCAGTTAAAAAAAAACACAAAAAATCAAGGCATTCTCTACTGGTGGTGTTAAATTACACCGCAGATATTGACACCGCAGCCAAAAGACAAGAACAAGACAACAATTCAATTTCGTCATCATTGCCATCCTGATGATGATCATTGTCATTATCTTCATCATTATTCAATGAAAACAACAATGTTTACATAATTCCATGGAAATCGAAATTTAATCGATGTCATCCACATACACATGGCCAGAAGAGGAGGAGGAGGAGTAGCACAACTGAATCCCAGAACGTTCCCAAAGCAAAGGAACAAAAATAACAACAGAGGGGGAGAAGAGACTTCATGTAATGTAATGCTGAGATTGCGTCCCAAGGAATCATGCATTTCAACGCGTCCACAACATTCAGGCCAAACAAGGAAACGGAAGTCACGGTAATGTAAGCCGTTTGGCCGACAAGTCACATGCATGAAGTGAATGTAGTAACGGCGCAAGATTTTTTTTTTTGTTGATTATTATTGTGACACCTTCTTCCATGTCATTTATCTGCTTTTTACTGATTAATATGTCAAGGAGTTTTGGTGTTTTTTTTTTATCATTCGGAAAAGGATGTAATTTTTTGTTTTCGAAACTTTGTCACGAGTTGAAGATTTGTCCTTGTGGTCATTTATTTTGAGATTAGGAACAACACAATCAAACAATACATCCTGAATTACAATGCCCTAATTGAAACTAATTATGAAAATTTTAACACAAAAGGCTCAAAAATCTACCTCACGGTTAATTTCCAGGTCCTTCGAGAATTTATGAGAAAAAAATATTGACCAGAAAGTCCTTCCTAAAATTTCTCCAAAGGCACCCGTAGAAACTCATTAATAATCCGCAAAAATTAGTGTGAAACCCATTCTTAATACTTCACAATCCTTGGTCTTGGACTTTATTCGAGTTATTTTTAAAACATCCACAAACATTGCCCGGAAATTCCTTCTCAAAGAGGCACGGACATGGATCTAAAAGATCCTCTTAAAAACCCCAAAAAATTTACCTGAGGCAGTGGTAAGAGTCCTGAAAGTCCCTTTGAAAAATTAAGGGACATTGATCTGAATGACATTCCTAAAAAGTTGCCTGAATGTGGACTCTTAAAAGTCTTCCAATATTGTTCTGAAAGTCCTTCTTTAAAACCTACCTATAAACATTGGTCTGAAAGTCCCTCTAAAAATACTAGTGCATTGGTCTCAATATATCTCCTAAAATCCAGGAACATTCATCTGTAAATCCGTCTCATAAATCTGGGAAAGTTCATCTTGAAGTCCATGAAAACGATCAACGAAAATTATTCTGAAATTCCTTCTGCAAACTCCACGCACCTCGATCTGCATGTCCTTTTCAAAGATCCACAGATATTGATCTAAAAGTCCTTCTTAAAAATCCAAGATCATTGTTGTGAAAGTCCTTCTTCATAGGAATCCAGAAATATTGGTATAAATGGCATATAAAAACCCCCGATTAGAGGTGAAAGAGTCCGTCTTACAAATCCAGAAATAGTGGTCGGAGGTCCTTCTATATCAAGGAACAGCGACGTAATCTATCTTTTTTCAAAACTCACAAACATTGGTCTGAAAGGCTTTTCAAAAAATAATGAACATTGATCCAAGAGTCCTTCTTAAATATTCTCGAACATTGATCTGATAATCTGTCTCAAAAAGTCCACAAACATTGATTTGAAAGTCCTTCTTAACGAAACCACGAACATTGATCTGAATATTCTTCTTAAAGGCTAAAAATATTTGTCTAATAGCCCATCTTAAAAACCCACGAGCATTGGTCTGAAAGTCCTTTTAAAAATTTTTGGAATTTTTTTTTACACCCTTCATAAAAATCCGCAATTGTTAATCTCACAGTACTCGTTAAAAGTCCAAAAAATTTGGTCAGAGAATTTTTCCTAAATAAAATCTTCGAAGACGCATCTGAGAGTCCTCTTCTTAATTAACAAATGTTGGTCTAGGAAACCTTCTTGAAAATCCTCGAAAGCTCATCAAAGAACCCTTCATACGAACGATTCACATTAGATGTAGAGTTCTTATAAAAATCAAGGAATATGGGTCTGAATGACATTGTTTAAAGTCCAAGAAAATTGGTCCGTCCTTCTTTAAGGTCCCAAACATTGGTCTGGAAGACATTAAAAAAATATATTGGATTGATAGTCCTTCTTAAAAATCCACGAACATTGGTCTGGGAGTCCTTTTCAGAACACTCCGAATATAGGTCTAAGAGTCCTTCTAAAACATCAAGGAAGAAGGAAAGTACACAAACTTCGATCTGAAAGTCGTT
This sequence comes from Musca domestica, assembly GCF_030504385.1. Taxonomy (NCBI): domain Eukaryota; kingdom Metazoa; phylum Arthropoda; class Insecta; order Diptera; family Muscidae; genus Musca; species Musca domestica. Next base: position 2,947,358 of record NW_026712312.1, read on the forward strand.
CTTAACAACCCACGAACATTGATCTGATCCGTTTTGAAAATCAATGAATGTAGGTCTGAGATTTTTTTTTTTTTTTTTTTTTTTTTTTTTGAATCTACGAAAACATACTTGATTTAAAAACTCACATTTCTCAAGACGTCTTTGAAATAATATTTTTAAAAGCTTAAAAACCCACATTTCTCATGATGTCCTCGAAATAATATTTTTAAAAACTTCAGCTCGTTGACTCATGGGAAATGTTCAAAAATCGTTTCTCTGAGCCCTCGACTTTTTAAACTTTACTCGCTTCTCAAGAAGTCCTTGGAAAAATCCACGTTTCTCGAGGTCTTGGAAAGACATTTTAAAAAATCTACGTTTCTTGAGGTCCTTGGAAAATACTTTTAAGAATCCACGTTTTTCTAGGTCTTTAGGAAGACATTTTCTTAAGATGTCCCTTAAAAATACACGTTTCTCAAGAAGTTCTTTGAAGAAGTAAAAAAACAGCTAAGTTCGGCCGGGCTATGAGGCTTACAAGAAGACGTGGATCTGTATAATTTTTTGTCATAGGCTGCATTAGCGATTCCGAACTTTAAATACGAAATTTAAAACAGTTCCGTTGAATAATGTCGCTAATATCATCAAATTTGAAACAATTCCTGTGCTAATAATTTCAAAAACCGAATAAAGGAAGATATCGTTATATGGGGGATATATATCGTAAATCTATGTAGACAATTCTCTTCCAAGGGTTAAAGTATTCTGAAGGAACTCCTTGTGTGGATTTTGAGACAATTCCATTAAAACATGTAGCTTAAATCATTAAAATACCGAATATCGAGAGGTATTGTCATATGGGGGATATACGATATCGTGGACATATATAGACAATTGTCTTCCAGGGCAAACTGCTCAAAAATAACTCCTTGTGCGGATTTTCAGATTCATTGAAAAATTTGGCTACAATCATCAAAATACCGAACATCGGGAGGCATCGTTATATGGGAGATACACGATATCGGGCATCTTTATCGACAATTCTCTTCCAGGAGGTAAGGTACTCACAAAGAACTTTTTGTGCAGACAATTCGATTGAAAAATGTGGCTAAAATCATCGAAATACCGAATATCGGGTGTACTGTTACGATATCGTGAACCGATATATCCCATCTTCGATCTTGACCTATCGGCACGCAAAAGACTGATTTGTGCAAAAATTCAGGTTCTTATTTCGTTTTGACTCTAGCGTGATTACAACAGACGGACGGACAGTGCTAAATCGTCTAAGAATTTTTTTTTTATGGTGGAGGGTATAAAAAACCAAGTTTATCAGGAATCCTTGACATTTTTTGAATCCACGTTTATCAGGAATCCTTGATAAAGGTCCTTGGAAATGTACTGCCAAGAGACACGTTTATGTAGCTTTTAAGTTTCTCTGAAAATATTCTTATAAATTCAGGAACTGAAGGTCCTAAGAAAATATTGCTAAAAATCCACGTTTGTATAGCTCTTAAGGTCCTTGGAAAAATGTGTTGAAAATCCACATTTATATTCCTCGAAATAAGGACATTTCCAAAAGTTCCCTTGGAAATATATTTCTAAAAAACACGTTCTTCATGTCATTCGAAAATATTCTTAAAAATTTAGGATCTAAAGGTCCATAGAAAAATAATCCTTGGTATTTATGATCCTTCGGGAAGTGTTCTTAAAATCCATATTTATAATGCTCTGAAAATCCTTGAAATGTTTTCAGAAATCCTCGAGGTCCTTTGAAAAATAGTCTCAACAAATTTACGTTAACACAGCTCTAAATATCCCGGGAAAAAATTTAACAATTCAGGTTTATACAATTTCGCATGTCCTTGAATGAATATCCCCAAAATTCCTGGTCTATAAAGCTCTGAATGTCCTTGAAACAAATTAAAAAAAACAAATTAAAAAGATGTAACTTCCGGCCGGGCCGAACTGTGTATACTCTCCACCATTTGGAACGAATTTGCCAATTTTCACAAAAACTAAATCCGTTAAAAACTCTGTTAAAATCCTAAAAATACCGATTGTAGCTGTTATATTAGGTTCTATACGACGACATAGACCTGCATAGGCTACTTTTGTCATAAGCCATTACAATATTCAAATGTGAAAAATCATCAAATGTAAATCAACAAAATACCAAATATAGGGAGGTACCATTATATGGGGGCAAAACCAACCTGGACCTACGCAGTTAAATTTTCTATCGTAGGCTGTAGTATCCATTACGAACTTCAAATAGCAAATTTGAAACAATTCCGGTGAATAATATCGCTTAAATCACCAAAATGCGGAAAATAGGGAGGTACCATTATTTGGTAGCTATACCAAAACGTGGACCTACATGGCCCATTTTCAATACCGAAAGTCCTGCAGACATAATATACACTTAGGTAAAATTTTATCAACCTACTTCATTTCGTTCGGAAGCTAGAGTGATTCCCACAGACGGACGGATTTAGCGGACTTCGCTAAATCGACATAGAATTTTATGCTGATCAAGAATATATACTTTGTGGGGTCTAAAATGTATATTTCGAGGTGTTACAAAGGGAATGAAAAATTTAATATACCCTCCATGCTATGGTGGAGTGTATAAAAATATTCATAAAAAGTCACATTTAAAAAGCTCCTAAGGTCCCTTAATAGTATTCTTTAAAATCCACACTGGTACAGCTTTGGAAGCCACAGAAAATATTTTTCAAATTCTCCACTTATTTGGCTCTATATGTCCTTGAAACACATTTAAAAACACGAATGTCCTTAAAACTCCACTCAAAAAAAATTGCAAAATAATCTCCAAAACCCATGTCTTTTGCTATCTGTGCAAAAATTACAATCCTGGTGGCCAAAACCCTACCCCACACTAAGCCCATACAAAAATTATAATTATAATGAAATTACACTCAAATTTCTGTGAAAGATGGATTAGTTCCTGCAGGATATACACATCAGTAACACATAATTTGTATCCTATGAAAATCTAATTTACAATTTCATAGATAAAATCTGCATATGAATAAGGAGAATAGAACGAATCTCTCTGAGACAATCAACAAAGAAGACAGCGGAGGGAGACCTTTCGAAGGAAACACCAGCGACTCCAGCTAAGAATTCTAGAAATTTTGAAAATCAATAGAATCGCAACAAGTCCAGCATGAAATGATACCCTTCTTTCCGTCGGACAACTGTCAACAGTTTCAACAAAAAAAAAAAAAAAAAAAAAAAAAAAAAAATTGGGAATAACAGATGAATAGAACAAAAAATATTAAAAACTCATGATATGTTGTCTTTCTTTAAAAGGATTTAATCCTTCTTTGTGTCTTTGTGGAAAATGTATGAGCTTTGCAAGGCAAACAATGCCTGCCATTATGGTCAGGAACAATGCCAGGGAATAATTTATCCTAATCATTTGTATTGTGGCAGAACAGTGATATTGGCTAGTGGTGGGTGATGCCACACTACACCTACCAACCAACAGTGATTGTTGACCGGTCATCACCACGCATGCTCACCAAAACGTATGGGTTACACATGCGTGATATTGTACAAGGATGACAACAACAGTAACAAAAAAAAAAAATCAAAAATCTATGGAAAAGGAGTAAAACTGAGTAGCAGAAAAAATAGGCGGGAAGTTTACATTCTCGTCAATGCAAAAAGGCCGAGATAGAAAAATTAATCCTTCTTTACTCCAACTCTATGAGATACGAGAGAGTAGGAATATCGCAACAACAAACATTAAGGATACACACGCACACGCACACACACACACACAAAGACTGTAAGGACGAACGAAATTCATAATCATCGACAACAATAGCGGACAATGCTGGAATGATTAGAATTTTAACATAACAATGATCCTTAACAGCAGGACACTAGGAAATCATTAGCCAGCAAACAACAAAAACAAGTGGATTAGTTGTATGCCATTGCTTGTGTGTGTGTACGTGTGAGTGAAGGTCCTTCCATACTCTAAGTCGAAGGAGAAGAAAACTCGAAATTTGCCAATTTTTAGCGCCAACATCGTTTTCCAAAAATCGATGATGAATCTACCATACCCACTCGCACACACACACATACACTCACACTTTCCAAGGATATGCAAGGCAATGCAGCTCATCATCATAATGTTGAGGGACGTTCCTTAAAGGATACGCTTGAATGTTAACAGGTTTTTAACTAGGCAATGATTTGATCATTTTAGTTGCGCAGTAGTCCCAGTGATTTCACGCTCACAACCAAATTTTGCAACTGTCATAAGCAGAGCTGCCTTGAAATGCCCCCAGGCCAACAGTAGTTAGGATGAAGGACGAACTTGTCGCACAAAACTGAATTTTTGCAAAATGTAAAGAAAAGATGAAAACATTTTGGAAAAGAAGGCCGTTCCAAATGGGCAGGACACTGCTGACAGGGGTATATTTCCCAAAGAATTTGGAAACAAGTGATGTCTTAGATAACATCGAATGAAGTTGTTTTATGCAAGTGCATGTCCTTCTGAGAATTATTATGCATTCAGAGAAAAATATTCTTTAAAGAATGGGAGGAAATCCTACGCAGAAATATGATTTGTGGTATATTTACCACAATCACGCTTTAAGATGAAACAATGTCTTTAAACATCGGATATTCCATGTGGATACTCCGCACATAATGGGGAACTTTTTTCATAAGCGGAATTTCACATCATAAGCCCATCACCAGGCCACGTTGGAGCAGTTTTTGTAGAGAAGGGCAGGGCCTATTGCCTATTTACCCTTAAAACCAACACAACTTAGTATTACGAATATATTCTATCCGATTCTTTTCCACCTTGATTTTTTTAAACCTCTTACCAATATCCAACAGTAATGGACCACAATCAAGGTCCTTTGGAAAAGGACGACTCAGGATTCCACTGTGCGACAAAATGTAATTGTTTTCAGATTTACAGAGAACCGCATAAAAGGACCCTACACACCTGGTCGTTTTATGTTTTTTTTTTTTTTTTTTTGCAATATTCGTATTAAGAATCCGAATTTTACTTATATATAATTTCTTTCGCAATATTCCGGGCAACAATATAAGTATTTAATATGGTCGAAGTTCTTAACCCTCGAGCAAGTTATCAAAAGTGTTTTTGGTCCTTTTTCAAACTCTGGTTAATAATTTCCTTTAAACGGTATCGTGGAAAGTAGAAATATTTTACAAAATTATTTGTTATAAAATTCTACTTCAATGGTTGAAACCCCGTACTTCGTATGAGTTCATGCAAGATTCTTCTAAAAAACGTCACTTTAGAAGAATGGCATTAAAGACATAAATACTCCTCATCAACTATTTGTGCCTCAAGCCGAAATATTCTAACTATATTAATAAAAGTGTAAAGTAATTGACTGGCTGACTGGCTGAAGCTAAAATCTTGACATTTTAGGTGCGGATCACTCTTGGTCCGAAGGTGTCAGATAAAGTTGGGTTGTTAGAAATTCTAACTAGAACGGTAAGTAAAGTACTAAATATTGAACCCTTTTTATTTGAACACTGTTTAACTGTATGATGGATGTACCAAAGGGTTTTGGGAAATTTGCACTATAATTGTACGAAATCTACTAAAGTGCGCCACATTCGGTACAATTTCGTATCAATGCGAAACGATTGAAGCTAAAAAATTGAAATTTAGAATGAAAGGCAATGTTGAGGAGGATATAGATTTGAAAATGTGTACTCATGTATACGAAAAGTACTAAACGGAACTAAATGTGGTACAATTTGAATTTAGAGGAATGGATGGAGGCGGAATCCTGAAAATTTTAAATTAACACTACTGGTGCAGTGTAGGATTGGGATATGGAGGAAGTTTTCGAAATTCGTACTTATGTGCGCGAAAAGAACTAAATGGTACTAAATTTGGTACAAATTCTATTTGCGTGAACCGATGAGCTAGAAATCGAAAATTTTAAAATATGATTACTATTGCATTGTAGGACTGAGGTATGAAGGTAGATTTGGAAATTCGTACTTATTCGGTAGAGTTGGAATCCTGAAATTTGAAAATAAGATTTCTATTGGACTGTATGATGTAGGTAGTTATGGAAATTTGTACTTATGTGTACTAAATTTGGAAAAAGAAATGATACAATTTTGATTTGCATGAACCAATACAGGGTTGCCTATATTCGACGGACCCATCTGGCAACGCAATAACATTTGACAGAGATGTCACATCGCTTAATGATATACCGCGTTTGAAGCGTCAGTCCAAGCAGATTTTTACCATGAACCAATACACGCCATGCGAGCGCTCTAAAATAGTTGAAATTTACATTCAACAGAGGAAGTCAATTGTGAAAACTCAACGTGCTTTTAAAACATTAAATAACGTGAGAAGTGCGCCTTCCAAGAACACCATTAAGCGTTTAGACGAAAAATTTTCGACTGGTAAGGCTCTTTCTAATCCGAAGAGGCCATATAAAAGTCGACCAAGGCGATCGGCCGAGCCAGTGTTGAGAGGTCCCCCAGAACATCCGAAAAACGCCGTTTTCAGCAGTTGGGCATGGCTCGGTCCACTTTTCAACGGATTATTCGCATTGATTTGCATTTGTTCCCGTACAAAATTCAATTGACGCAAAGAATGTTGCCTGCGGACAAGCCTCGTCGATTGGAATGGGCCCAAAGAGTCATGGGTCCGTCGAATATGGGCAACCCCATATAGCTGATATACAGAAATTTGGAAATAAGATAACTATCGGAGTGAAGGATGTATACTAAATTTACTAAACTTGGTAATTTACTAAACTTAATTCGGCGAACCGATGTGGATGGAATCCTAAAACTATCAATTGGGATGTAGGAGACTTTGGAAGCCTTTGGAAATATATGTACTAAATTTGGTACAATTTGGATTTGCGTGAACCAATGGAATCCTGAAATTGGGAAATAAGATTTCTATTGGATTGTATGATACAGGCTGTTATGGAATTGTTACCATTTGGAATTGTGGTGAACCGATAGAGCTGAAATTCTGAAATTTGTAAATAAGTTTCTATGGAATTGATGTGATTGATTGTAGCATTGGGGGGTGCAAAGGAGGTTTTTGAAATTAGTACTTATGTGAACGAAATTTGTCTCAATTTGGATTTGTGTGTGATTGAGCTGGAATCCCGAAATTTCATATTAAGGTCACTGTTGGTGTCTGTGGTATTGGAAATATGTACTATATTTGTACGAAAAGTACTAAATGGTACTAAATTTGGTATTGGGTTAAGAGATAGGGCTGGAATCCCTAATTTGATATTGAAGTTTCTGTTGATATCTGGAATTGAGATATGAAAGTGTTTTTGGAAATGTGCAATCAGGTATCAGTGCTTAATTTTTGTGCAAGACCATTATTAGTCAGTTTTGCCGATAGATGCATACCTTCAGCCTACGTCAGTTTATTAAAATATATTTTGATACGCGCTATGATTATCAAAATGTAGACCCTTTATAAGAGAGGTACCGAAGGAGGAGTAGGCCAATTTTGTTGACTTTAAGCTATGTCTGATGTAAATATTGGGATGTGCCATATTTGAACTATATCGACCAATTCCTCCACTGAAAATGAGGTACCAGAGATACCACTAGATCTTGTGCTGATAGGATTTTTAGGATGTGCCACGTTTGAGCGCCTTTTATGAACGTCATGTTTGTTCGAATATTTTTACCCGTTATGGGCACGATACTAGACGAAATGGTCCGTTCTATACGTTCTTCATACCATATCTGGTGTTGGCGAAAATATTGAACTGTGCGGAATTTGAAGAAAATGGGACTCCTATAGAAAAACATAGAAAACTATACATCCAATTATTTGCCAGGGAAGGCGGTGCCTATTGTGAACTTCATACACAAAGAGTGAAATTTTCGTTGAAAAATGTGGATTAGATCGGAAAAATACCGTAAGTCGGAAGGTGCCATTATATGGTAGTTTTTTTTTTTAACTCACACGCGTTTCTTCTTTCGTGCCACTGTCAAACATCTTCAATTTGGCCCATAAATCAACCATGAATCGTCTTACAAATGAAAAAGACTGAGAACATACAAATATACAAAACGAGGCCATTTGAAAGTATAAATAACGTCAAATATTTTCTCTGTCCTATCACTGCTGTATTCCTTTCAGAAGGAAGTAGAAGCCTTCAAATTGCATCAAACCGTTATTTGGAAATCTCTTGAAAGGTAAAAAACTTTTTATATAGATTTACCATCGGCCTGTAGATAAATTGATTATTCCTATAGGAAGTACATACATCGGTTGGGGAGAATTTAAAATTTTTCAAGGACACAAATTTGGATTTCATACCAAAATCTAATATCCAATGTTTTTTTTAAATGTTCTATACAAAAAAATAGCAAGTCATTGCTAAACAAGAAATATTCTTATCTAGATCTTCCCAATTGTTTTATTGTTTGCCAAGAAGAAATTCCAAACAATAAATATAAAAACAAACCATATTCCATACATATAAGTATGCCGAACATTCAACTTAAATTAGGCTGATCTGTTGACAATAGCCGAATAGAGAACTTGTTTCAAACAGAATTCCAAAGAATTAACCTGTGTTTGTCCTTATAACTGGATTTAACTTAAAGACAATCATTACAACTGGACCACTGACAATAGACGACAAATGGATGGATGAACTCGTTTTTCGAAAGAAAAAAAGGTTTAGATTTACACATGGGCTTAGAAGAATTGAGTAGGTGGTGCTGCTACCATCAAAGATCTAGGCGACACATGTGTGCATTGGAAAGAGACAGATAACTTGGCCATACTCGTATTTGCAAAAATATATAAATGTGTGAAAATGCCTTTTGTTGTCACGAGAGATGATCTCCATACGATGATAATGAGAACGATGATGATCATCATCATCATCCCACACAAAACACATGTGTATCTCATTTCTCTTTGAGGATGTGACACTTTTGTCCATTGATCTCATATCTTCGGTAGATCTGTGACAATGGTCAACATTTGGTCGCTTGTTAAGTGCATACGCATAGATATCGGCTTCAATTGGTGTAGAACCATTATTTTCACTTTTTGTTTTTCAATTCTTTAAATAGCCTATCTTTAACTGTTTGTTTCCGTTTATTTGTCTATGTCTGGTCTGGTCTGGTCTGGTTCGTTTACCTTTCGCAAGAATTTTTTCCATGATGTCTATGAATAATATTTGCATTTCTTTGACGCGCTTCTTACATCACAACGCACATACTCCGTAATTTTTTCCACTGAGGACGGACAGACACCATACGTTCGAACTCCTCCTCTTCTTGTATGACCGGTTGTAATCGTCGACTTCTCTGGAAGTGGTTTATCCACATAGGTATTATGCAAATTTGTACTGTTAAAAAGCAGTTTCTTAGCTAGACCTCCTCGATTTGTAGGACGTAGTGAGGAGTATTTTGTCTTTCCCGGAAGTGTTTCTATTTGATTTGCAAATTTTCCACTCTGTTGTGGATTAAGTATTTAAAAAACTTAGTTTAAGTGTAAACAAATACTTGAGGAGAATAGGAGTCTTCGTGTTAGTCTCTTATTTGTAGGTTCGGTGTAATTTTTTTTTAGTTAGGGCACAAACACTTCGTGGGAACTTGGACTATTTTAGTTAAATATCCTATTAGTTCTTCACTTGTAAAACTTGTACTTAACCTAAATGTTTACTTTGAATGGCTAATCTGGGTTAAGAATTACAGCGAATTTTATGGTTTTATGCAATATTGAGTTGTTCTGCTTAAGTGTGGGAGATTTTTTCTAGCAGAGAATTGTTATTTTTGCCTGAAAATAGGTGTGAAGATAGTGAGGTGATATTTAAATGTGTTAAAATGCATAACATACGTAGAATTTTCATACGTTTTGTAAGGATAATGTGTCACTAGTTTCGGCTAATAAAAAATAAAGGGTCACATCCGGGCTTCACTTTGTATAGGATTTACGATTTCGAAATTTTCTTTGATTGTCGGAGGTTTTTTTATGAAATTTTGATTATTTGTGGTTGAGGTACCAGAAGAAGTAAACCCATATTGCTCATCTTCGAACTCGATCTAAATTTGATAATAAAATTAAAAGTACCAAGTCGTAACGTCGACATTTTCAAAAAAAAAAAAAAAAAAACAACATTAAAGAAAGTCTTAAAGCCGGGCGGGGCCGACTTACTGATATCTCTCACCACTTTGCTAATTTAGTAGAGCTCCGCAAAACAATTAAAAGTTTTTATGGGAGAATTCAATCATACACCCTAGGATTATAATTATAATTTAAAGTTCAGAGGACTAAATATGCCGAAGCATTTGTATTTTTTAAATTCAGACTTGTACTGCCTATTTGGTGCAAGATTAATTTGAAATCGGATAAAGATATGTATGGGAACTACATCCAAATCGGAACCGAACTCGATAAAATTTGGTAAAGATATTTCTGAGCTGTATTTGTTATATTTCCCTGAATATCGGTGTTACGGAGTGCATGTTACGGTGGTGGGTAACAAATATAACAAATCGGATGAACAGTATATATGGGAGCAATAGCTATATCTGAACCGATCTTCACCAAATTTGACGTACTAGCTTCTAGACTCAATTCGGTCGTAAGTGCCAAATTTCATCCCATTTGGGCGAATATAAGACGCTTGGAGCACAATCAAAGGTAAATCGGACGAAATTATATATGGGAGCTATATCCAAATCTGAACCGATCTCGATAAAATTTAGCAAATGTATTTCTGAGCTATATTTGATATATTTCCCCAAATATTGTTGTTATAGAGTGCATATTACGGCTGCGGAGGGCAAAAATAACAAATCGGATGAACAATATATATGGGAGCTTTAGATATATCTGAAGCGATTTCGATCAAATTTGGCATATTTATTTTCAGGTCCAATCTGATCGTATGTGCAAAATTCCATACTATACGGACTGATACTACACGTTTGGTGCACAATAAAAAATTTTATATCTAAATTTTGACCGATTATCTCCAATTTCAATAGGGTTCGTCCTTGGGCCAAACAAATGATTTGTACAATGATTTGTGCCAAATCTGGATAGGGCAATAATTGCGAAATGTACGTTGTTTACAAAAATACATGGACAGACGGACGGACGGACATGCATAAATCGACTCAGAATATAATTTTATGCAGATTATCAAAAGGAACTATGGTTTTCTTTTGCCTGTTACAAACAAATGCACAAACACGTAATACCCTGACCACCTTGTAGTGTAGGGTATAAAAATATAACTTATAGCTCCCCAGATGGGTTAAAGTTTTGAATAGCCACAACGATAATTACGAATACGAAATAAGCATCGGGTTCTCTTCATATTTCACACATCCAATTATTTTTACTAACACAAGATCTGCTGTGAAGTTAGGATATATCGGTCCATACCATTTTTGGTAAAACCCAAAATTAACTTCCGATTCCGTTCACATTTGGTACACCTCAATATTTACACCAACCCTAGATCTCTTACAAAGATGGTAGATGTCGTACCATTTCTTCTCTCAACCAGAAACCTGAGATCAATGTGAAATTTATCGGATTTTATGATTTTGTATAAACTTGGATAAGAATGTTAGATTTTCTTGTAATTTTGCCCATACCAATATTTTTATCTATATTGGTTAGTATCCCCTGGAAGTATCAGAAGGAATGTGCCTATATTCACAACAGATCTTGTTTTGGTACTAATATTGGGGTTTGACAGGTTTGAAAAGGATCAAAGTTTTATGTGGGTCATTGGTACTCAAAATCTTGAGCATTTGTAAAGGAGGTACCAGAAGGAGCGGTGTGATCTATCCCGTTTTCATATCAGACATGGAGTTGTTAAAAATATTGAGATATGCGAAATTTAAAGACAATCGAATTCTCTCATCGTTATGTAAACGGTGCGATTATTCAAAATGTTTGGGGGAGGTACCAAAAGCATCTTCATACCAGACATAGGGTTACGAGGAATATTGGGATATGCGAGATTTGAGGACAATTGGAAACTTCTCTCACACTTCATTCAAGGACATGAAAACGTGAATATATTAAAGATATTTTACCAAGGACATTTAACAATTTCTTAAAAATAGTTTTTCAAGAAATTTCAGGCCGACAGACTTGTATTTTTTCAAAAGTGTTTTCAGGAAATATTAGAGCCAAAATCATGGATTTTTCTAAAAAGATTTTTCCAGAACTTCCAATTCAACAAAAGTTTGTTTTTATTACAAACATTCCTCAAGGACATCCAGACACCAAATTTAAAAAAAAAAAGAAAAAAAAAATTTTTCAAGGATTTTTATACCCAAAAACCTGGATTTTTGAAAAGATTCTCTCAGGGACTTCCAGACAACAATCAAGGAAACGATTTTTCAAGAAGTTTTTAGAAGATTTTTCATAGACTTCCAGACCACCAAAAGTGGATCTTTTTAAAACATTTTCAAAGGATTTTCGGACCCAAAAACCTGGTTTTGTGAATAGATTCTTTCAGGGACCTTCAGTCAACAAACATGGATTTTCTAAAAAGATTTTTCAAGGATTTTTTAAGAGATTTTTGAAGGACTTCCAGACCAATAGACGTGGATTTTTTAAGACTTTTTCAAGGATTTCGTCCATTTTAGCACTTTACCAAGCACTGATACAAATATTAGCATTTGCCAAGTTTAAGCGATTTCGAAGGATCCTTTTTCTTTCTTTGCGTAAAATTATTTTCTTTGAGAATTTTGACATTTTGTGAGGGAGGTACCAGAAGGAGTGGTGCCATAGTCCAAGTTCGAATTCGATCTAAGTTTGATAATATTACGATGAAGTAATTTTCGTCCGGATTGAACACTCTCTTCAAGGGTTATCTTGTGCATCAGCCAGACAAACAGACGGGCATCGCTAGATCCTGAAACGGTTTTTGTCCAAAGACCTAGGGTCTAAGATCGTTATTTCGATGAGTCACGTTTTGGGTGTACCAAATGATATATACCCTTTCTAGCCATATGGCTGAGGGTATAAAAAGGTGCAGTAAGGCCGTACTGTTCGTGTGGGGAAAAGCGTCAATCGGATTTCTTTAAACCTCGAAAAGATATTTGCTCACATTAGGTCTTTCATAAAGATGTGATATGTCGATCCGCTCTTTCTGGAATATCCCCTAAAACGTCAAGTATTTAAAAAACGGGAATAAAGATTTTCACTAAGTTAAATATTTACATTAAAACCTCTGACAAAAATACATGTCTTTGAAGCAGATAGTGCTCATGACAAATCCGACCGACCATAGCCAGTAACATCAACCAAATATCAAAAAAAATGGTAACGATTATTAAAAGCTTTTTGACTAATTCTAGCAAAAAAACTTTTGGAAAACGTTACAACGGTTTCCTCCCATTCTCCATGAAAATCCAAACTGGTTTGAAATTATAGTCTAACAGGAAAATGATTACCCTCCTTCCCCGGAGCAACCATCCATGGTGCCAGGACGTCCAAAATAGAAAATAAAAAACTTTCCCTCTCTCTACTTACATTACATTCAACATCAGGACACGGAACGGCAAATAGACGAATTGAAATGATTTGCATATTACATGATGAGGATGATGATGAGGTACAACAACACACACATGCGCAAGGATGGTTGAATAGATGGATGATGGTAAGCAGATACATGAATGAATGGCTGGACGGACATAAATGCTTAAATAAATGATAGAGCAAGGATGAGTGGATGGATGGATGATGGTCGGTTGGTTGGGATGCACATAAGGAACGGAAAATTTACATTTGCGGGGACAGACACGAAAATGAAAAATTCATTATAATTAAAGACTGGATTTGTGTGATGCTTAATTTCCATTGCCGGAGTAGCAGCAGCAGCAGTTCGGTTCGGTGAAAAGTAAGCTGGCGGCAGATGTAATGTGCAGTGCCAAAAAAATGGAAAACAAATGAAGCAATTGTGTCGGCAAAGCAAGCTGGAGTGAGTCTAAGCGCCGCGAGTGTGCGCATATCATAGCTGTGATATCTTACGCACGATGATGATCATCGTCAGTCAGCTGACTGACTGACGGCCTGGTTGGCTGGCTGGTCTGACTTGTATGACAAAAGCGTGGTGCGTGCTTTGTGTTTTTATCTGATTTATTTGAGGGGCGTATGAACTTCCAGCCGAAACAACAACAACTAACAGATACTCTGTGAATTTCGGAATCAGGTTTTCTATTTGCCTCCATTGAGTTTTTTGTTAATTCTATGAAGTTTTGCTGTTTTTTTAGATCAAACACTGATGCCTGCCTGCCTAATGATGTTGCTACCAGGAAGAGCATCTTGCTTTCCATGAGCAAATATCTTCAACGGCCGTTGTATTTATTTTGTAATATTGAGACGATGGACAACCCTCGATTAGAAGGATTTCTTGTTTGGAAAATGATCAGAGATGGGATTTTCTCATTTTCCTTTCAGAAAATGCATTCACCCAAAAACTGCTAAATACTGAGAAGATTCTACCGGGTGACCAGTTATCCCCTGTCATTATTGTCATCGTTCTTTAATAATTCATTTTAAACCCCACGAAAAAAAGGACATTGTGGAAGAAAATAAAAAAAGCTTATGAATAAATGTCAAAGTGACAGTATTACATCACACGCACACACACACATACAGATGCAAAGCTAAGATCTATGAGTCCTGTCATATAACATACCATGTAAGAAAATCCATTTTTCGTTGATGGACATTAGAAAGATGCATCGAGCTTGTTGGAGATGATTTGGTCAGTCTGATTTATTGACGTTGTCACAAATGATGAGATTAGGGAGCTAGGAGGGAAATTTTGGAGTGACGAATTTCTTTAAGGAACATGTTTTGAAAAACTTTTTGGCCATAAACGTGGATTTTTAAAAATGATTTTTTCAAGGTCGCCAGATCAACAATTGGATTTTTAAAAAAGGTTTTTTCAAGGACATCCGGACCAACACACGTGAATTTTTTAAAAAGATTTTTTCAAGGACTATTTAAGCGACAGACGTGGATTTTTTATTAATTTTTTTTGGATTTTTTAAAAAGATTTATTCACGGAGTTTTTTAAGGACTAAAAACGTGGATTTTTTAAAAAGATTTATTCACGGAAGATTATTTCACGTGGATTTTTTAAAAAGATTTTTTAAGGACTTTTTAAAAGACTAACAAGTGTTGTTTTTTTAAATGACTTTTTCAAGGACTATTTTAGATACAAACGTGGAATTTTTAATTTTATTTTTCAAGGATTACCAGACTAACAAACGTCGATTTTTTAAAAAGGTGTTTTCAAGGACTATATGAGCAACAAACGTGGATTTAAAAAAACATTTCAATGACATCCTTGCCAACAAACGTGGATTTAAAAAAAAAAATCAATTACATCCTTGCCAACAAACGTGGATTAAAAAAAAAAAAAATCAATTATATCCTTGCCAACAAACGTGGATTTAAAAAAACATTTCAATGACATCCTTGCCAACAAACGTGGATTTAAAAAAAAAAAATCAATTACATCCTTGCCAACAAACGTGGATTTAAAAAAAAAATCAATTACATCCTTGCCAACAAACGTGGATTTAAAAAAAAAATCAATTACATCCTTGCCAACAAACGTGAATTCTTTGAAAAGATTTTTCCAAGGACTGTTTAAGCCACAAATGTGGATTTAAAAAATATATTTTCAAGGACTCCAGACCAACAAACGTGGATTTTTTAAAAGGATTCTTCCAAGTACATCCAGGCCAACAAACGTGGATTCTTCAAAAATATTTTTTTCAGGACTTCCAGACCAACAAACTCGGATTTTTTTATAAGATTTTTCAAGGACTTCCAAACCAACAAACGTGGATTTTTTAAAAAGATTTTTCAAGGACTTCCATATCAACAAACGTGGATTTTTTAAAAAGTTTTTTTAAGGACTTCTAGACTAACAAATGCAAAATCCAGGCCAACAAACGTGGATTGTTCTAAAAAATTTTTATCAAGGACTTCGTGGATTCTTTAAGAAGATGTTTTTTAAGAACTTCGTAGATTTGTTATAGATTTTTTTTTCAAGGACATCGTGGATGCTTTAAAAAGATTTTTTAAGGACTTCACGGATTTTTTAAGGTCTTCGTGGATATGTTATATGGATTTTTTTCAAGGACATCGAAGATGTTTTAAAAAGATTTTTTAAGGACTTCACGCATTTTTTAAAAATATTTTTTAGAACTTTGTGGATTTTTAAAAATATTTATTTTCCAGAACCTCCTGGATTTTTTAAAAATATTTATTTTCAAGAATTTCGTGGACTTTTTTCAGAATAATTTTCAGTGACGTAGTTTTTAGGAGGTTACGTCTAACATGGACATTTTCAGGAACATTTTCTAAACGACATTCAGAACAATATTCGTTGTTTTTTTAAATGATTTCTGTTCAAATTTTTAATAGTATACCATTATGGACCAATATTCGTGGATTCCAGAGACGATATTTTCGAAAGACCTCCGGACCAATGTTCGCGGCCAATATTTTTCGGATTTTTAAGAAGATGGAACTTATTTTCAATAAATAAATATTTCTTTGAGCTTTAGGTCAAATAATAGAATTCCTTTCAGGGACTTCCAGGTCATTATTTATAGATTATTGAAAAGAGGGAATACTCTCAGACAAAGTCCGCGGAATTTTAAGAAAATTCTCTTTAGTAGAGTAAGGACTTCCGATCAATATGTGTCGATTTTTAAGATAATTCAATTTTTTAAAAGAATACTTTAAAGGATATTCAGAACAATATTCGTGGATTCTTAAGACGATTTTTTCGAAAGAAATCCGTACCAATGCTGTTTTTTAATATGATGATGCGGATTTTTAATATGATTACTTTAAGGGACTTTTAGGCCAATATTTAATGATTTTTCAGACCAAAAGTCCTCGAATTTTTAAAAAAAATCGGGTATTTTGGAAATAATCTTAAGAACATTTTTGAAAAAACCTTCAGATCAATATTTGTTGCTTTTAATAGACTGTTCAATTCTTGAGAAGACTTTTTCGAAAAACCTCCGAACCAATGTTCGCGGCCAATATTTATGGATTTTTAAGATGAAAATTTAGACAAAAATTCCGCGGATTTTGAAATAATTCTTTGGATATTCTTACAATTTTAAAGGTTTTTTCAAAGGACTTCCAGTTTAAAAAATTTGATTTTTAAAGATTTTTTTTTTTTTTTTCAGGAGACTCTAGATCAAAAAACGTGGATCTTTTTAAGAAATTTTGTAACAATCCCTAGAAAAGAAAAACAAACATGACTTTCAGATCAGAGAATATGGATTTTAAGGAGGATGATTATGGTTTTTCGGGATAATTTTGCAAGGACCATCAGATCAATGAGTGGGTTTTTTAAGAAGGGTTTCTAAAAACTTTCATTAGATTTATAAAAGGAATTTTCCACGAACTTCAATGGATCTGATATAAAATTTTTCAAGGACTTTCAAATCAATCACAGTGGATTTTTCAAGGAGCTTTTTGAAAGAATTTTTTCAAGGATCCTAAAACCAGTTAAGGTGGATTTTTAGAAGATTTTTAACAACCTAAAACCCTATGATTATTCAAGAATCTTACGACCTATGATCGTCTATATTTTAAAAGAATTTTGTGGAGGGTTAAGGTGCAGCCAACTAACTTTTATGTGTTTCTTAATTTAGTGTCATTTCCCTACTCAACACCCTTTTCCCCCATCATTCGTCAATCTTAAGGAAGATTAATGCAAATGGTCAGTTTAGTATGTCGAAATGACAAAATCTAACTGAGTTTTTGTTTTCCCACAAATGTCATAGAATTTCGGTGTCCGTCCATCCAGTTAGGTATTCGCTGTCCGTGGTTAGTGTCCAGCTATCTATGCGCTCATTTTTATGGTCTGGTTGAACATTTGTCATACAATCTCATTTGAGATGGTGTTAATGATTATTAAAGCAAATACTACCAACAACAACAACAACAACAAACTTATCATTGTAAAAATTGTGGTTGGTCAAGCCAGGATGAGATTTTTTGTTGAGCGGCAGGCAGCTGAAAGTTATTAATGTTTTGCATACCAAAAACAACAAGGAGAAGGAGAAAAATGGACAACACAATCACAGCACATCACCAAGGATGACTAGAAAGAAAATATAAGACCAGGATTTGGCCACAACGGAACTTGTTTTTCTCCCTTTCCCTTACAAAAATTTTAAATACCCGAAATTTGAAACTCTTTCATCATCCAAGTATTGTGCACTAGCTCATATTATCCTTCCTCCGGAGTCCATACAATAAAACCATTTTTTCCTTTTTCTTTTTTTCGTTTGGGTTTAGGATCTCAGACTAAATTCCTATGCTCATTTTTATTTCGCAGCACAAAAAAGTCTTCGACTAATGATGATTTTACAAAAACATTTACTAACTCTGTTAGTCCTACGTTGGCTTGGTCCTGCAGACAAATTTAAAATCTCCACAAATGAACAAAGATTTGAGATTAAACCACAAATCCATGCAAACACACACCCGCCGTTTTATTTTTCTCTTCCACGTCCTCGTAGATAACAAACTGTTCATTTGTCTTTTCATGGTTCTGGGCGCAAAATTTTCGTTTGCCAAAGGATTCGTAAAATAGATGCAAATCCTTTTTTGGACTTTAAGCCGGCTGTCACAACCAAAGAATGGCTTGAAAAGGTTACCTTTCTTTCTTCTCACAAAAATGCTCACTTTTTCTGTTCACGTTTCCGAAGACGTTTTTGCTTCGTTGTTGAATATAATTAAATGCTAGTCTTGGTTTAGTTTAGATTTAAATGCTTAGATTAAACTATAGCTCAGGCTTAGTAGAGGTCTTTTGAATGAAAGGGTAACTGCTAAAGGAACAAATAGACGGGATTATCTTGGAACAGAACGGATGTAGCACTTTTGCGTAACGGTCAGGTAGAATTTTAAAATTCAAATTTAAAAAAGGAAAAAATGGCGCCCAACGAAATGCAGACTTAACAATTAAAAAAGTAAGATCGACAATGAAATAAATTTAGACTTGTGATATGGGGGAAATACAGGGTGAGATAAAAAAAACTGCAACAAAATCAAACGCTATAATTTTTACATTTTCTTTAATTTTATTGAATAAAAGCATAAAACGACGGAAATAGCATCAAATCTTAGAATAAGTTTAGATTTGTTCGAATTGGTCACCTTTGGCAATATTACACCAGTTTCATTGGCCATTTAAAGGCCATAATTCGTGCCAAAGGTGACCAATTCGAAGAAATCTAGTTTTTTTCTAAACTTTGATGCTATTTCCGAAATTTTTTTGTTTTTCATTCAATAAAATTGAAAAACAAAGACTTTGAATACCCTCCACCAGTTGGAACGAATTTGGAAATTTTCAAAAAAATAAAATCCTTAAAAAAATCTGTTACAATTTTAAGATTACTGAGAGAGCTGTTATATTGGGGTCTATACGACGTGGACCTACATAGACATTGTTTGTCACAAGCCATTACCATATTCAAATTCAAAACTTGAAATAAACGGTGAATAATGTAGCTAAAATCATCAAAATATCGTATATAGGTAGGTACCGTTATGTCGGAGCTGTGCGAAGACCTGAACCAGCATAGACAATTTTCTGTCATAGGCTGTAGCATCCATTACGAACGTCAAATACGACATCTCAAACAAGTCAAAATATTGAATATATGGATGTACTGATATATGGGGTCTATACGAAGACCTGGGCCTGCATAGACAATTTTCTGTCATAGGCTGTAGTATCCATTGCGAATCTCAAATACCAAATTTCAAACAATTCCGATGAATAATGACGCTGAAATCATCAAAATACCCAATTTTGGGAGGTACCGTTATATGGGGGCTATACGAAGACATGGACCTGCACAGATAATTTTCTGTCTTAGGGTGTAGTATCCATTTCGAACTCTAAATACGTAATTTTAAACAATTCCGATGAATAATGTCGCTGAAATCATCAAAATACCAAATATCGGGAGGTACCGTTGTATGGGGGCTATACGAAAACGTGGACCTGCACAGACAATTTTCTGTCATAGGCTGTAGTATCCATTTCGAACTTCAAATATCAAAATTGAAACAATTCCGGTGAATAATGTCGCTAAAATCATCAAAATACCGAATATCGGGAAGTACCGTTATATGGGGGCTATATGAATACATGGACCTACATGGCCCATTTACGAACCCATTTGCCTACAGGAAAAATAAACAGGTGTTCAAAATTGTAGCCTTCTATATCAATTCGTTCGAAAGATAGCGTGATTACAACAGACTGACAGACGGAGAAACAGACAGGCGGACATGGCTAAATCGACTTAGAATTTTACGCTGATCAAGAATATATATAGTTTGTTGGGTCTGGCATGAGTATTTCGAGGAGTTACAAACGGAATGACAAAGTTGATATACCCTCCATAGTATGGTGAAGGGTATAAAAAGAATGGCGTTAGACTTTGTTGCAGTGTTTTTTATCTCACCCTGTATAGTATAATTTTTTAATTTAGTTTGAAATATTAGAAGATGTTGGCGTATCGTGGTCTTCGGAACTCAAATCTATAAAAGGGTATATATCATTTACCAAAACGTGTCTCATTGGAATAACAGTTTTAGACCATAGGTCTCTTTGTTTCAGGTATGAGATTTGAAGTCGAACTAGTGGTATCCGTCCGTGCGTCTTTTGGCTGGTGTGAATGATTAATCTCGAAGGGAGTATCTACAGGGTTGCCCATATTCGACGGACCTTTGGGCCCATTCCAATCGACGAGGCTTGTCCGCAGGCAACATTCTTTGCGTCAATTGAATTTTGTACGGGGAACAAATGCAAATCAATGCGAATAATCCGTTGTAAAGTGGACCGAGCCATGCCCAACTGCTGAGAACGGCGTTTTTGGGATGTTCTTGGGGACCTCTCAACACTGGCTCGTACGGCAGCGATATTCTCGGCCGATCGCTTTGGTCGACTTTTATATGACCTCTTCGGATTAGAAATAGCCTTACCAGTCGAAAATGGTGTTCTTAGAAGGTGCACTTCTCACATTTTTAATATTTTAAAAGCACGTTGAGATTTCACAATTGACTTCTTCTGTTGAATGTAAATTTCAACTATTTCAGAGCGCTCGCGTGGCGTGTATTGGTTCATGGTAAAAATCTGCTTGGACTGACGCTTCAAACGCGGTATGTCATTAAACGATGTGACATCTCTGTCAAAAGTTATGGCTTTGCCAGATGGGTCCGTCGAATATAGGCAACCCTGTAATCTTGGTGTATCGTATTATATGATCATGGGATGGGCAATATCGGCCAACTCCAACAAGTACCTCCCCCACAACGGGTCAAAATTTTGAATATCAACGAAGCTCATAAAACCCGAAATGAGCTTCCGATACCCTCCAAACACGGCACATCCCAATATATCTTGTGTGTGAAGATGAAATGTATCGGACCACTTCTTCTGGCACCTCACCCACTACGGATAAAAAATTTGGAATTTTTATATCTCTTTTAAAACTCAAATAAGCAGCCGATTAGATTTAAAATTCACACAATAGATATATGTGAATAAATAGACCTGCAAATATGCATGTTGCTATGAAGATTGCGGGTTAGACTAAGGCAGATATTTAAATCACCCTACCCTGTTCAATTCACAGGGAAGAGGGAATAAAAATATATTGCATCTCAAAATTTTGAGATGACCTATACAGACGAATTTTTTGCTATAGCATTTTGCATAGCTCGATAGCTCAAAAGTTTAAGTAAAAGAGGAACATTCGTTCTTAAAATAAATCTACGTAGCTCTTGCCCTAATTTTTACCCAACGCTCTATATTTTCATTAGTATGTGTCTAGTCATCTATGATAAGATTTAAAAATTCTGACTTAAGCTAAGCCCGCATAAATCGCATAAAATGTAATAAAGCCGAACCTGAAATCTCCAACTTTACAGCTTTTCTCCTAAATCCTTAGTACAACTATCTTCTATAGATATTTTTGCCAAAAAGTCAGAAATTTTATTTCAAAACATACATAAAATATCTTTTCCAGAAATATTGATATCTCCATTCCCAAAATTATTTCTCCAGCAGGAGAGACCTCCCCGGTGGGTCTTATCAATTTGCCCTGATTGTCGCAGCCGCCAGTCATGACAAGCGTTTGAAATGACGACCGTTTTTGAGTGATTAACCAACACCATTTAACAGATTATTTTGCGCATGAAAATCCATTAGCAGACGAAATGATCAATGAGAACAACAACAACACCAACAACATCATCGCTTCGTCCCTTCAAATGGTTGGAGATAACAAAGAATGGCACAGTTAATGTTGATAACTTATCGGAGAGTTACTACTTCGTGTTGAGCCAGAATATGATGATAATCAAGAATCAGGATTTTATGGAAACTGATTGCAATTGTGAAGAAAAATGGATGCCGAAGAAAGTGAGCAAACGAAAAACCATAAAGTTGATGATGTTGTTTGTGAGGGAGGAGGATAAAATCTCGAAATGAGACGAGACGAAATGTCGAGATGAGATTCTCTTTTGCAGGGCATTCATTCAAGAAAATACTGATGCAAAACGACGAATGGTGACGGAGTGTGGACACAGTCATTGGGCAGGGTATTGAAATCCGAGATAAGATCTTTGAGAAATTTGTTTCATTCCAAAAAAAAGAGTAAAACACACATACTCACCGAAAAACACCCACACACACAAAAATTGTATTCATTGACAAATAGCTGTTTTGCCCGCTCTTTTTTTAATGGCTTTACAAATTTTTATGATTTTTTTTTTGGCTTCAGGTTATGGAAAGGATTATTTATCTCTTTTTCTCTGGGCATAAAAACAAAACTATCTGCATAAGCATCTAGGATCCTGTTTGTATAGATGTTTCGAGTCGAAGAATTTGTTCTTTTTTCAGTTTATCATCCACAGATTTTTTGTTGCAATTTTTTTCGTTCTCTCGTCTCTAAAACAAACAAAAGCCAATTGTCCAGAATATATGGCCGACCTTAGGTCGGAGGAGGATAAGAATCATTTGCTTTCCACTTGGTTATACTTATTAGCTTAGCCAACTATGATAAAGAAAGGATATGGGAATGTATCCTTACGTTCCTTCGCTCGTTCATCCTATAAGCAGCAGTGACCTACGCACACACCAACACATGTGCCACACACAAACAATGACAAACTAATAACCAATAAATATTTTTAGTTCCTCAACAGGACAACAATATGCATGCATGGCAATTTGCCCATACAAGAGTTAAAAAAATAAGATCTTATCTTAGCATGAGTCTCATGCTAAGCCGAAGGATTAAGATTTTGCTCGCTCGCTCACTTGCATGCATGCATGCGTCCTTTTTATGAAAATTGCGCGCGCAATCTACTCGGTTAAATCTTATGGTCGATCTGCTGGCATGAATTTAGGAATGTATCGGAAAACTCGTTAACTAAAAACAGATTAGAAAAGGGTTGTAATTGAGTTGTTAATTTTAAATGGTATTGGAATCTCGATATGGTTTTGTGGGAGGAATTCTTAAAATTATTTGTTTTTAATATGGGAAAAATGGATTTATTATCCCGCCAATATTTTTAAAAAATAGATTTTTTCTATAAAATAATATGTTTTTATAAAGAACGATTTTCTAAGGACTTACAACGTCAAATATGTATAGAGAAACCATTTCGGGAAAGATAGCATACCAAACGAAGTGTACAAGAAAAAATTACAGAAAAGTAAATATTTTGATACGTCCCAAGGTAGTCCCGAATTCTAAATTTTTATGGTAATTAAGGTCGCCGTTTTTATACCCTACACCACAACATAGTGGTAAGGGTATTATGTCGCATTTATTATCCGATTGAGATGAAATTTTCCAAACAACAATTGTTTGGGCCAAGGACGAACCATATTGAAATTGGTGAGAATCGGTCAAAATTTAGATATAACTCCCATATATATTCTTGTGCACTAAATGTCTAATATCAGTCCAAATGGTGTGCATTTTTCTACATCCGATCGAATTCAGCCTACAAGCATGTGCTTCAAATTTGGTGAAAATCGGTCGAAATATAGCTATAGCTCCCATATATATCTTCATCCGATTTTAGGTTTCTTCTGCACCAAATGGCTAATATCAGTCCAAATGGTGTGAATTTTGCTACATCCGACCGAATTCAGCCTACAAGCATGTGCTTCAAATTTGGTGAAAATCGGTTCAGATATAGCAATAGCTCCCATATATATGTTTCATTCGATTTGGTGTTTAAGTCCCTCACGTTCGTAATATGCACTCCACGAGACTGACATTTTGCACCAGATATCAGATACAGCCTAGTAATTCAGATACAGCCTAGTAATTCCCATGTATATCTTCATCCGATTTTAGGTTTCCTGTGCACCAAATGGCTAATATCAGTCCAAATGTTGTGAATTTTGGCACTTCAGACGGAATTCAGTATAGAAATAAGTACTTCCAATTTGGTGCACGATACAAGAATAATATTTGGTACCAGATATCAGATGCAGATTTACGAGAGTTCTACTAAATATGCATAGTGGTGTAGGGTACCATATAGTCGGCCACGCCCGACTTTTGAGCTTTCCTTACTGGTTTTATTTCCTTAGTCGATAGTAAATATCAACCATTAACTCTAAGAGTGTCAAACCTCAAAAAATGTAACTTTGGGGAAAAAGCGAGGTCCATAATTTCAGTCAAATGGGGACTTGAAACTTCTGCGGAGTATGTTTGGTAGAAGGCATGGATAACGGACCACCTCAATCTCGTTTTAGGTTTAATACAAGTATTGAGATTAAATCGGATACTACTTTAAAAGGTCATCGGAACAGGAAAATACGAAGCGTCCTGGATTCGAAAAATCACTCATGGGCATTTTCTACTTAAAAATTGCAACTCAATCGATAAGCAACGTTAGAATAATTTCCAGAATATTCAAAACCGACCGGTGACGAAAATTGGACTAGAGTCACATTGTGTAATTATATATTCTCTTTTAGTAGCAATCCTCTCGAAACGAATACATGCGTCTGTGCCATTTTGAAAAATAATATCAGCAAATCTTTAACTCCTCTATTCCATTTTGAAATTCAGGATCATATTCATACCCCTAGCCATACCAAGTTGTTAACTCGTTAAAATAACATTTTAGACCCCATGAAGTGCATATATATTCTTTATCAGCAATTCTTTATCAAAATTCTATGTCGATTTAGCAATGTTCGTCCTTCGGTCTTTCCGCCTTGGGAAATCACTCTAGACTCTTTTTTGGGGAAAGTATGAAAGGAAGAATTATTCTAGAGTAAATAACATTTTTAAAGCCAAATTTATTGGAATAAATGATCAATGCCCTCATAATAACTAAAATCAGGAGGTAACTTCATATAAACGGTGGACCTATACAAATAATCTTTTATACCCTCAGTTACATGGTTAGAGAGGATATATATCATTTTTGATACGGTCAAAACGTGCCCCATCGAAATAACGATTTTAAACCTTAAACCGATCTAGTGATGTCCGTCCGTACGTCTGTCAGTCCGTCTGGCTGGTGCGCACGACATCTCTCGTAGGTAGCAACAAGTAAAAAACCTATAAGTTCGGTTCGGAACTTTGAATCCTCTCCACCATTTGGAACGAATTTAGCAATTTTCAATTTTTTTATTATCGTCGTATAGACGACGTGGACCTACATAATCAAAATCATCAAAATAGGTAGGGGCTATACCAAAACGTGGCCCTGCACAGACAATTTTATGTCATAGGCTGTGGTATCCATTACGAATTTCAAATACCAAATTTGAAACAATTCCGGTGAATAATCATCAAAATACTGAATATCGGGAGGTGTCGTTATATGAGGGCTATACGGAGACATGGACCTCCATGGCCCATTTTCAAAACCGAAAGTCTTGAAGACATAATATATATTTTAATAAAATTTTATCAAACTACTTCATTTCGATCGGAAGCTATCGGAAGCGATCGGACTTCCACAGAAGGACATCGCTAAATCGACGTAGAATTTTTTGCTAATCAAGAATAAATACAGGGAGAGAAAAAAAAACTGCAACAACGTCAAACGTCATAATTTTTACATTTTTTCTTTACATTTTATTGAATGAAAGCAAAAAATGTCGGAAATAGCATCAAATTCTAGAATAAGTTTGGATTTGTTCGAATTGGTCACCTTTGGCAAGAATTATGTCCTTCAAAGGCCAATGAAACCGTCACACGCTGCCCGAATGTTACTCTGCGGTATTTTAGGCCATTCCTGGCGAAGCGCTTGCATGAGGTGATCGACACTTTGGTATTTTTTAGTGCCAACCTTGATTTAATGGTTTTTACTTGTTTTTTTGTTTACAAACTGCTGGACAATGAATGTTTTCTCATCGGAGAAAACCAAATTCGGCCAAGCGAAGAAACTCTCTTTTGAGTCTATTTTCTTTCTGTTGCGGTGTAAGTTAATGCACTTTTTGGAATTTCAATGGCTTAACCCCGAGCTCATTTTTCAATATTTGCCGTATGTAATATTGCGATATGTTTAGATCACGAGCCATTATTCAACCACTGCGACGCGAGTTGCGATCATGTCAGTTCTTTACTTTTCAAACAATTTCTGCTGATGTTGCTGCTTTCTTTCGTCCACTTCCTTGACGTTGGGCTACGCTACTAGTATCACGGTAACGAGCGATGGTACAAGACACAAAAGATTTATTCACATTTAAATGCTGGGGTGCTCTAACGATAGCCACTTGTACTTTTCCGCTTGAATTCCATCACGAATAACTTTGTTTTCTGGAAAATTCTCACCAAAATGCTTTTGTACGCTTGTAAACAATATAATGAGCTGTCACTGGAATAATTTTAACAGCTGTCGGACAAGTGACTTAGAAATGACAGCAGTCTGAAGTTGGTTGCAGTTTTTTCATCTCACCCCGTATATACCTTGTGGGGTCTAAAATGTATGCTTCGAGGTGTTGCAAACGGAATGACAAACTTAATATACCCTCCATACTATGGTGAAGGGTATAAAAAGTCCTAACACGTACTGTTGGAGCGAACAAAGTAGCGGCCGATTGTTAGTATTATGATATAATACGCTATACGATATATTTATCATTGAAAAAATCCTGAATTAATAGATACGGAAACTGCTGATGCCCCAACTCCATATTGGAATCGTCGGTAGATCTAAGTAAAACCAGATCGACCTTCTTCCCTATAGGGAAGTATAAATCAACTAGAAAACACGTATGTTTCCTATGTAAAATATACAAAAACAAGTGAAAAAGCAGTAAGTTCGGCAGGGCCGAACTTTGAATACCCTCCACCATTTGGAACAAATTTAAAAATTTCCAAAAAATAAAATTCTTAAAAAATTCTGTTTAAATTATAAAAATACGAAATATAGCCGTTATATTGGGCGAGTATATAGGAAAGTTCCGTTATATCGGAGCTATACGAAGACCTGGACCTGCATTGGCGATTTTATGTCACAGGCTGTTGCATCCATTACGAACTTTAAATACGACATTTCAAACAATTTCGGTGAGTATTGTACCCAAAATCGTCAAAATACCGAGTATAGGGAGGTACTGATATATGGGGCCTATACGAAGACCTGGACCTGCATACATAATTTTCTGTCACAGACTGTAGTTCCCATTACGAACTCGCAATGCGTAATTTGAAACAACTCCCGTGAATAATGACGCTTAAATCGTCAAATTACCGAATATTGCGAGGTACCGTCTTATGGGGACTATACGAAGACGTGGACCTGCACAGACAATTTTCTGTCTTAGGCTGTAGTATCCATTTTGAACTTCAAGTACCAAATTTGAAAACAATTTCGGTGAATAATGTCGCAAAATCATCAAATTACCGAATATCAGGAGGTACCGTTATATGGGGGCTATATGATAACTTGGACCTACATGGGGCATTTACGAACTTAACCTGCCTACTGGAAAAATAAATTTGTATGCTAAATTTTAGCCTTCTATCTCAATTCTTTCGAAAGATAGCGTGATTACAACAGACAGACAGACGGACAGACAGACAGACGCACAGATAGAGAGACGAACATCGGCTTAAAATTTAACGCTGATCAGGAATATATAAACTTTATTGGGTCTGATATGGGTATTTCGAGAAGTTACAAACGGAATGACTAAATTAATATACCATAGTACGGTATAGGATATAAAAAATGTGAAAATATTCGCCATTTAGGATGGGACCTGGTGCCAGGATTTCCAATAGCGTACATCTTTGCCACCCAACTTGATTTTGGTTTAATTTGATGTTCTCAGTGAAATACCACTTAATCCCCCACGAAGACGTCCTATTTTATTTCGAAAACTAATTTCCACCAATAATGTGTGAGGTCTCTTAAAAACACCCGAAATGACCTAACTTAACTTAATTCCACCTCAAGTGTGCAAAGAGTGTCTTCCCAAAAATTCGATCCGTTCCATGTCCATATTTAATAGTTTCAAAACTCAATTGAGATATATTCACGCAAACATTAATCTTTACAATTTTCCTCCGGCACATGCATACGAAAATATTTGATTGATTCATTAAGGGCAAGGAATTAGAATGGATAATGGTTGTCAAGGAAAATCGTGGTAGGCGCCTACTTTCGAGCATGGCTCACACTTCTTCACTATTTGGAGGGTCTCCCTTTTTCTTCAACTTCGGCAAAAATTAATGAATCGCCGATCGAATGTAATTTGTTCCATGAAAAGAAGCAACAAAAAATGTGAGGTCTTGGATCGTTCGATACAGGTAATTAGAATGCCATGGTGGGCGTGAGTGGCAGAGATTTTCATTCTGACTTTTGAATTTTATGGTGCAACCGAAAAAATAGTCATTAGCCAAATGAAACTCAAAATTTATTCCAGGGAATAAAATTCCGGTATTAAAAGAAATGTTTGGTTCTCCATTCATTTTGTTTACTCATATAGAACGAATTTCCATTCTTGTGTTTTAGATTGAGAAAAAAGGAAGAAACAGAAATTGCCTAATCATGGTTGAGATTCCTTTGGGTTTTTATTTTTGCCATTTAATGATCTCTCTTTGCGGCTCTTTGAATATTCAAATTGTGCCGAGGATGAAAGGCCATTCTTCTATTCATTTTTTTAACTTTTTAAATTTTCCGACTCCATTCTTTGGGAGTTACTGATTTAATAATGCCGGCCGCCTCTTCATGGATATTTGCATTGTAGGGTCGAGTCCATGGGCCGGTTAACACCACTAATTATAATTAATGGTTTTTAAGCTACCACCAATCAGCTAACCATCCAGTCATTCGGTACTCCTTTCAATTGCATGCCGATCCCGAAGTCTTTGCCTTTCTTCGTTCTACTCCTTTTTTGGTCATTTAAACGTGTTACCAGGGCGGTATCTGCTTTCAACTCGGCTGGTAGTGTTGCAAATTATTGTTGACCACATAGAGCATTGTCGTCCCCTCACACAGTTGCCGATCTGCCTTTCAAATGTCAAACTAATGAATTTTATTTGCGTTTTTCTTGGCTCTGGCCAAATCTGGCTACCAACCATATGTGAGAAGTCATAGCGGCCGGTCGTTATGGTGGGAAAATGAATTATGAAATCAATTAGCAAAGGTTTGGTTGGCATGATTAGGCAAATTTTCAGCTACCCAACCTCAATTACTCTCTGGAGTTTTCGGTATTGATGAAATTTTCCCTTTCTCTTTTTTGGCCATATCCTTGCAGAATGACCGTTTCATTTATTGAGGGTCGAAACAAAAACTTTGTTTGAGTTGAATTTTCCATAGTTTAAAGGAAGTTTTTTTTCCTCTTTTTAGAAAGCCAATACTCTTGGGAGAAGTGTGATTTGTAGGAGCCAAGACGGATTTCTTAGAGATTTATGTTTTAGATTTAAAGAAGTTGCAAATATAGAGTGTGGGAACGTGGAATTTTTTTGGCAAATCATTTGAGAATATTTCACAGGTTTCAAATTTAATAATTTCCAAGAATTCACCTGAATTGAATTTTTTGAAAAGAATGATCACGGGCATATGTTTCTGTGGCCTTAAAAGACTCTACAACAAAAACATATCAAAAGATTCTGAATTCCAGGATTTTAGTCTCAATCTTAAGTACTTAATCGACAAGAATTTTTTTTTATACGGGGGCTATACGAAGACGCGATCCTGCATAAGTAATTTTTTGTCATAGGCTGTAGTACCCATTAAGATCTTCAAATATGAAATTTGAAAAATTCCGGCAAATAATGACGTTAAAATCATCAAAATACCTAATAAAGAGAGGTACCATTATATGGAGCCTGTACGAAGACATTTAGGCTGTAGTAAACAAACGTAGGCTGTAGTACCCATTACAAACTTCGAAAATGAAATTTGAAACGATGGAATAATGTTGTTGAAATCATCAAAATACCGAATACCGGGAGGTACCGTTATATGAAGGCTATACGAAGACGTGGACCTGCACAGACAATTTTTTGTCATAGGATGTAGTATTCACTACGAACTACAAATACGAAATTTGAAATAAATCCGGTAAATATTGTTGCTAAAATTATCAATATACCGAATATCGGGAGGCACCGTTATATGGAGGCTATACGAACAACTGGACCGACATGGCCCATTTACGAACCTAACCTGCCTACTGGTAAACTATGCATATATTCAAAAATTTATTTTGGCATTTTATCTCAATTCGTTCGAAAGATAGCGAGATTACAACAGACAGACGGACATTGCTAGATCGTCTTAGAATTTTACGCTGATCCAGAATATATATACGTTGTAGGGTCTATCATGAATATTTCGTGGAGTTACAAATGGAATGACAAAGCTAATATACCCTCTATAGAATGGCGGAGGGTATAAGAAATAAATTCAATTAAAAGGATTAACTGACCAAAGCAGCTTGGACTAATGGCTAGCCATGTTAATGTCGAATTATAAGGAAAAATGACGGCAGATTTAAGCGCAGCTCTGGGATATGATATATCACAAAATATGTCTTGCGAAGACTTGAAGCTGCTTATGTACCCACATCGTTAATGATTCACCAAAGCCCAGCTAGAATCTTGAGAAATTGGGTGAGGGTCACCCTTGGTCCGAAGTTGGCAAATAAAGCTGGGTTCTTATAAATTCGTACCAGAACGGTACGAAAAATACTAAAAATAACTGAATATGGTAGCCTTTGCATTTCACGAACCAATTGAACTACAACTCTTAAAATTGGAGTGAGGGTCACCGATGGATGTACCAAAGGGATTTTGGAAATTCACACTACAGGTGTACAAAAAGTACTAAAACGTACTACATTTGGTACCATTTCGTATAATTTAAACGCTTAGAGCTATAAACAGAAAATTTGAAATGGAAATCAAGGTTTAAGAGAAGGGTCGATATAAGGAGGTATTTTTGGAAGTGTGTACTCATGTACACAAAGTACTGAACGGTTCTAAATTTGGTACAATTCGAATTTGGAGGAACGAATAGAGCTGGAATCCTGAAATTTGAAATTAACATTACTGGGGGAGAGTAGGATTGAGATGTGAAGGTTGTTTTCGAAATATGTACTAATGTACACGTAAAGTACTTAATGTTACTAAATTTGGCACAATTTCGATTTGGTTGAACCGATAAAGCTGGAATTTAGAAATAAGATTACTACTGCATTGTAGGACTAAGGAATGCAAGTAATTTTGAAAATTCGTACTGATGTGTGCTAAATGGTAATAAATTTAGTACAATTTAAATTTTGAGAGAACCAATACAGTGTGCGTCCTGATGTTTGGAAATAAGATAACAATTGCATTATGGAACTGTAATATGTAGGTAGTTTTGAAAATTCGTACCAAAATGTACTAAATGTTGTACAATTTGGGTATAGGGGAGCTGGAATTCAGAAAAAATGATTGCGCCCGTTGGTTTGGAATTGCCGTGTCAGTGTCCGGACATAATCCCCATTGCAATTATGGGGATTATGCCCGCTTCCAAAATGAACACAATCCCCTTAAGCAGTATGACCGCTTTCTGTTTGGACTATTTACAAAAATAATTAATTTTAGAAATCTTTGATTCGCGGTAGCGAGTTCGGAACGTTCTTAGAAAACTTATACTTACAAAATTTATGAAATTTAGGGGCAGGACATACCTAGAGGAAAAAATCTAAATTTTTAAGCGCACCCAATCGTTTTGGGCATACCCATTATTATGTGGATCGATCCATATATTATAACGATCCTACCCACGCCTTTATTATGGGGAGTATGATTGAAAAAAGTTCATAATCCCTATAATTGCAATGGGGATTATGTCCCAGTGCCGGTTTAAATAAAAGTGTAAATGGGGGTGGCGTAAATATCAACCTATTCCGCCAAAGGTTTGGTGATGCTACAAACCGCGAAATATTGGTTCTACACCCACGATTTTACATATGCATCTAACTATGTCGCAAACCTCACGTAATTTTGCTTTGAGTCAGAGTTAGGGTCAGTACAAAATCCGTCAGAGCTTGAAATGGACCAAAAAGAGATTTTTCAGATTTTGTGGTATGTTAGGTCATATTTATATACCAATTTGAGCCTAATTTTGTGAGGGGTTAGAGTTTAGAACAGCGAAGAAGCGCACCTGTTGGGATCGACACAACATAGCGGAAGAAAAGGGCCATAACTTTTGTGTGAAATATCCATTTTCAAACACAATATTTTAATTTGTTTAAAATTTGTGAATGAACGATTCATATTTTTTGATTGTCTACTTTGTCATTTCGTTTTGTTAATTTAATTACGTACGAAAACCAAAAATTCTATTTGTCTGCCATTTTCCCTGCAATTGGATAAAAAATAAGTTTGCTGAACAGGATAAGTCTCTGTTAGTGTGTAAGGATGCGATTTGGAGGTGGTTTAGTAAAAACGTGCTAAATGTGACTAAATTGTACTAATTTTGGTATTTGTGTAAGGGATTGAGTTGAAAATTTGGCATTAGGATCACGTTTTGTGTGGTTTGGTTGATATATGGCAGGATATTTAGAAATATGTACCAAAAAAAAAGTACGTACGAAAAGTACTAGATAGTGTTAATTTGTGGTAGGAATAGAGTTGGAAATCTGAAATTTGGAATGAGAGTCTTTGATGTTGTATAAAGGTTTTTTTTTTTCCCAAATTTGAACGATATGTGTACCAAAATACTACAATGCACTAAATTTAGAACTATGTGAATCATGTGTGGGAAGTACGATGGATATAACGAGTTGGTTTTGGAAATGTGTACTGAGTGGAAAAATTTTACTATATGGGACTAAATTTGTTACAATGTGGTTTTGAGCGAATGGAGGAGGAATGTTGAAATTTATTGTAGACAGAGGAGGAATGTTGAAATTTACTGTAGCCAGGGGATGATCTGGAAAGTGTTCAAAATTTAAACGAAAATTACTAGGAAAGGAGTTAGAATTGTAAATTTCGGTGTTAAGGTTACTGGTAAATATAATTATTTTTAAGAAATTAAGAAAAAAGCAAAGCTACATATATTTATGTACCGAATTTTATACATTTATTATACAGAAAAGTACGATTTTGTATATACGTAAGTATTGGCCTTTAAGGTGTATTGAAAGGAGTAGTTTAAGTTATAACTTGAAATTAAGGATAAGGTATAGAAATTTTCGCATAAATTCACTCAATATAAATTCTTTTAACGCACACAAAGTAGCGGGCATTTGCTAGTATGCAATAAATAACAATCGGAGTTTGTGGATCAAAAACATATTGTCTTTATGTAAATCCCGGATGTTAAAAAATTGGGTGCATTTAAATAAAAATGTTCAAAGTCGTCCTGACTAAAATCTTAATCCTCTAAAATGTGATCTTATTAAATATACCACCTACATTGCGACAACTAGAACTAATTTTGACATCCAAGTACTTAAGATACGAAATCATTCAAAAATGCCATACACCATAATCAAGAGCATAAATCAATTACTAAAAAACTACCTAACAGCTACGAAACCCTTAAACATTAAACGTTTAACAACGTCATTCAGGCCAAATTTTTCCGTTATACAATACAATACAATTCTTAGCCGTTGTCAAATTTTTTAAACTATGTACCAAAATTGATTGCCCCGAAGGAATGAGTCAATATTTCCCATTTCATATCGGACCTTAACAAATATAATATAAATATTGCGACGTGCCAGGTTTGGACTACATTGGTCACTTCCTTCACTGTATATGGGAAATGTGACAAGTTTTAGAAAATTTTAAAATGTGCGTGAGGTACCAGATATAGTCGACAGATGTATTCCATTTCATAGTTCATCTAATACAGATATAAATATTGGTACCTGCAAAATTACAATAAAATCGAACATATACGTCCAATTTAATGCGAAATCATAAATTACATATTCACCTCTGTTTTCTGGTTAAGAGAAACATTTATATATATCAAGTTTTATAGAATCGCCGACTTGTTTCGCAAGTTATGACAGATAAAGGTATTACAAAAATTGTGACGCTTTGTGAATGCGGTACTCCAGGAGAGGTTCGCAGAATGATATCATCCTCACAATAGATCTTGTAGAATAAATGTTTGTGAGTCTGAAATTTGAAGAGAGTTGGATGCTAAATCCATTTTTTTGGAGAGTTTTGTTTTTCAAAATCTTGAACCCTAACAGATCTTGTGTTCATGGAAATATTGAGATCTACGAAATTTAAATGGAATCTAATGTTAATTTCCCGTTTAATGAGCGCATTTATATTCAAAAATTTTGACTCTCTTTGGGGGAGGTAGCAGAAGAAGTGGATCGATATATCTCATCTTCACAGCAGATCCTGTGTAAGTAAAAATAATGAGATGTGTGAAATCTGAAGAGAACCGAATATTTTTTCGGATTTTATGATCGTTTTGGCTATTCAAAATTGTGTGAATAGTCCGATCAAAATTTTGACCCTTTATGGTGGAGGTACCAGAAGGAATAGTCCGATCTCTACCATCTTTATAAGAGATCTTGTGTTGATGGAAATATTGAGATGTGCCAAGTCTGAATGGAATCGGGTGTTAATTTCACCTTTTATAAACTTCATGAATGTTCAAAATATTGACACTTTTTGCGGCAGGTATTCGAAGGATTGGACTGGAATATTCCATCTTCACACCAGACTTTGGCTTGATAGAATTATTGTGATGTGTGTAATTTGAAGACAATCAGACTAATACATGAAATTTTTTAAGAGTTTGACCCTTTGTGGGGGAGGTACTTGACGGAGTGGACCGATATTATTCATTTTCGAACCATATCAAGCAATGATGCAAATATTAGGATTCGCAAAGTTCGAGCAAAATCGGATTACCATTTCTATGTCTGTGCCAAAATATTTTTTGAAATTTTCGACCTTTTGTGGGGGAGGTACCAGAAGGAGTGTACCGATATATAATTCATTTGAACACCAGATCTTGAGTTTATACAAATTTTGGGATGTGTGAAATTTTAAGACAATACGACACTTACATCACATTTTATAAGAGTTATAATTGTTCAAAATTTTTACCCTTTGTGGGGGAGGTACTTGACGGAGTGGACCGATATTATTCATTTTTGTACCTGACCTAGAACTAATGCAGATATTGGGATTTACAAAGTTGGAACAAAATCGGATTATTGCTTCTCTTTCTGTGGAGAATTTGTTTTTTTTTTTTTTTTTTTTTGAAAATTTCGATCTTTTGTGGGGGAGGTACCAGAAGGAGTGGGCCGATGTATTCCATATTGTCACCAGACCTTGGGCTAATAAAATTATTGGGAACTTGAAGACATCGGACTTATACATCACGTTTTATAAGAGTTGTAATTATTCAAAATTTTGACCCTTTGTGGGGGAGGTCCCTGATGGAGTGGACCGATGTTGTCCATTTTCGCACCTGACCTAGCACTGATGAAAATATTAGGATTCGCAAAGTACCAGCAAAATCGGACTCCTTCTGTGCAAAAAATATTTTTTGAAAATGTCGACCTTTTGTGGGGGAGGTACCGGAAGGAATGGGCTGATACATTCCATTTTCACACCAGACCTTGGGTTAATAAAATTATTGGGATGTGTGAAATTTGAAGTCAATCAAACTCTTACATCACGTTTTATAAGAATTGTAATTATTCAAAATTTTGACCCTTTTTGAGGGAGGTACTTGATGGAGTGGAACGATATTGTCCATTTTCGCACCTGACCTAGCACTTATGAAAATAGTAGGATTCGAAAAGTTGGAGCAAAATCGGATTATCCTTTCTCTTTCTGTGCAATAAATTATTTTTCGGATCAAATTATATATGCACTCACTAGCTATATGGTTGAGGGTATAGGATGGTCCGTTCCTTAATATGAAGAAATATTTTGAAAGTTAGGAGAAAGAATCATTTCTACCATTCACCGACAATACTTTAAATTTCAAATCTATATTTGAGAAACACACATACATCCAAATCAAAAATTGTACTACCATCATTTTTTATATCTGTCAGTGAATGAATTCATACCTAATCCAATGATCATTTATAACCCAAGTGAAGAAAATGCGATCTAAATGTGAAGGTGGTTAACTCCTTCCTTTTCACTCACTACTAAAATTAGGGCGCTAAAGAAAATAATAATTGCTTTGGGAATTTAAAACTTCGGCTCTCAATAATTACAAATAAATGAATGAAAATTTTTACCCCAAGAAAAATCAATGAAAAAATAATCAAAAGTAATTATAACGTTGGACTACCAGATATCAACGCCCTCTATCTTACGCTGGGAACACTTTTCTCAACGCGATACTAGCATGTGACTGACTGACCGACGTAAGGACAGACAAAGTAACCGTCGAAGGCAATAGCCTTACAACAACACAAAACAAAGTGTGAAAATCAAAACAAACAACAACAGTAATGTAAGCCACAGGAAAACAACAACAATCCCACACAGACAACAACAAATAAATCTGTGTTAATTTGTTAGAAACAAGTAGAGGAGGAGGGAGTTGTAGAAGGATGGATAGATGGAAAGAAAACGCCACAGAAAACGCTCAAGAAGACAGGTACATTTTTCCAATTTCATTGCCCATACTACCCACACACACGGATGCTCAACATGGTGTATGGTGTAAAAGGAAAATCGTGGAAAAGAAGGAGAAAAATTCTCATTAGATTGGTCAATCAAAAGAGAAGATAACCAAGATAAAGATAATTTCCCCTTAAATTTCTCCTCCCGAAGGGCTCAACAATGCTCAAAGGGAAAGATGGACAAAGTAGAGATGCTGATAAATAAATGAGTTCAACCTGTTTATGAGATAATCTAACAGGAACCTGTTGTGTGGAGATCAAGATGGGATGGAGAGAGAGAAAAAAGGAAAAACTAATCAGAAGATGGAAACAAGTGTTCGGTGCGGAATTTGTACCTGCTTTGAGTTTTTGTAACGTCTTTTTGGAAAGAAAAAAAGTGAATAGAGAAGATTTGATGTTGAGCTGTTTATGAGCGTAGCAATTTGGGGGGAGATGAGAAATGGAAAATGGAAAATTTTTTAAATTACATTTTGGACAAGAAAAAATTATAATTAAATTAGGAAATATATGAAAATTTAAATTAATTTAAAATTTTGGATTTGTGTCTTTGTCTGTGGCACAAATTTTGGGACTTATTTATGTAAAATGAGCCGGTTAACAGAATACCCAAATATTAGCTTTACAAATTGATTTTTTTAGAAGCTATGGCAATTAAAATTTTTCTGTTAAGTATGTGATGTACCAAAATCTGATGTGTAATAGGAAAGAAACAAGTAAAAAATCCGTAAATTCGGCCGGGCAGAACTTTGAAAGCCCTCCACTATTTGGAAAGACTTTGGAAATTTTCAAAAAAAAAAAAAATAAAATAAATAAAATCAGTAAAAATTCTGTAAAAATCTTAAAAATACCGGATATAGCCTTTACATTGGGGTCTATACGTGGACCTGCATAGGCAATTTTTATCAGTAATAATGTAAAGTGCTTAGAAAGAACTTCTGGTTCGGACTTTAGACAATTTCATTGAAAAATTTTGCTATAATCATCAAAATACCGAATATCAGGGACCACTATATACACGATATCGTGGACCGATGTAGCCCATCTTCGAACTAGATAGCCTGCAGACAAAAGACTGATCTGTGAAAAATTTTAGCCTTATTATTTTTTTGAGTTATATTTAGTTTTTCATTTTTATAAAAATGTGGATATATATTGACAATATTTGGATCTATGTATATTGTAAACAAGAACAATAGCATCAGTCGATTTTGCCGACAGATGTATATACCCAGACTCGAGTTAGGATTATTAAAATTGTTGACTCTTTATATTGGAGGTTCCGAAGCCGTTGGCCAATATTGACCAATTTGTATCTGACCTAGGGCTGATATAAATATTACAACGTTTCAGATTTGGACTATTTGAGATATGTGCAAATTTTTAGAAAATGTAAAAATATGCGTGAGGTAATAGATATAGCGGACCGATGTAAAAATAATGGTAGGTGCAAAGATAAAAATAATGGTATGTGCAAAATTTGAAAGAAATCGTACATAAATTGCGATAAATTCCATATTCATCTCAGATTTCGGTTTGAGATAAATATTTAGAAGTAGCAATTTGTAAAAAAATGCTGGCTTGTTTCGCAAGTTATGACAGATAAAAGTAATGAAAATTGTGAGCATTTGTGGATCAAGTATCAGAAGGGGTTCACAGATATATATAATGTTCATAACAGAACTTTTGTTAGCAAAAATTTTTGTATGTGTGAAATTTGAAGAGAGTTGGATGCTTATTTCACTTTCTTTGAGCGTTCTGTTCTTCAAAATCTTGAATCCTATGTGTGAAAGGTACCAGAAGGAGTGCGCCGATATGTCTCATTTTCACAGCAGATTTTATGTTAGTAACAATAACGGGATATGAGAAATATAAAGAGAACCGGATCGTCTTGGTTATTAAAAAATGTCAACCCTTTGAGGGGGAGGTACCAGAAGGAAAGGTCCGAAGTGCACCATCCTCATAACAGATCTTGTGTTGCTAGAAATACTGACATTTGCTAAGATTGAATGGAATCGGATGTTATTTTCACGTTTTATGAGACTCAGATGTTGACGCTTTGTGGAGGAGGTGCCAGGGAGAGTAGACCGATATATCCCAACTTCACACCGGATTTTGTGTTTAAAAAAATATTGAGACGTGCGCTCGGACTCTTATTTCACATTTTAAAAGAATTGTAATTATTTAAAATGTTGATCCTTTGTGGGGAAGGTACTTGATAGAGTGGGCCGATATTGTAAATTTTCGCACCAGACATAACAGTGATAAAATGTTGAAATTTGCAAAATTTTGAACAAAATTCGATGACCTGTTCTTGTTAAATACGGAAAATTATTTTTTGTGAAACTTTTGAACTTTAGTGGGAGAGATATCCATATCTAAAGCCGATCTATATTTGACAACAATATTACGATGTACCACGTTTGAATCAAATCAGATGTTCCCTTCGTGAGTTATCGTGAGCACAAGCCAGCCAGATAGGCAGACATACGGACGAACACCCCTATATCGACTCTAATTGTCCTTAAACGGATTTGGCCCAAAGAGTCCTAGAGTCTTAAACCGTTATTTCAAATTAAAAAACTGTTTTATTTATGAAAAAATTAGCAATATATCCCAATTCGGTGGAGATTTTCTTTAAAAATTCCGCTATACAATAGGCAGTCTTAGTTACGAGAATTTCCAGGTGAACTTGATAGTAATCGTATTACTCATTTTCGATGTTTAAATATCGTGAATTTAGTTTAAGCCAAATAAATTCTAGAATTTAAACAAATTGAATATTATTTTTCAAATTGAATCCTAGGATTTGAGAAGGGATTAGATTGGTGCCTTGCTTTTATACTAATACCATAACATTGGATTTTTCAGGAAAGTTACTACAACTCGTATTCACAGGTTTTTTTGCGAGAATGGACAACATCGGCCCACTCTTTCAAGTACCTCCCCCACAAAGGATTAACATTAAGAATAATTATAAGTCTTGTAAAAAGTGAAGTAAAAGTGCGATTATCTTGCACATCCCAATATTTCCATCAACACAAGATCTGGTGTGAAGAATAAATATATCGGTCAAGAATAATAATCATGATGCTCATAAGACGCGAATGATCATCAGATTCTCTTCAAATTTCACACATTCTAAAATTTTTACTAAAACAAGATCTGATGTAAAAATGAGATAAACCGGACGGACCACTCGTTCTGGTCACAAAATGAAGCAAAATGATAATGATAACCCCTTCTGGTTCCTCTCACACAAAGGTTCGCAATTTGCAATAGTTATATCTCTTATAAATTCTGGCGATTCTTTTCAAACTTAGTATAACTCCAAATGTTTTTCAATCAAAAAAAAAAAAAAAAATATATATATATATATATATATATATATATATATATATATATATATGAGTGAATAATATTGGTCCACTTCTTCGTTATCTCCTTCATAAAAATACGGATGGATACACTAGATCGACTCCAAGTGTCCTGAAACGCATTTGGTCCAAAGATACCTTGGGTCTAAAACCGTTACATTGGTGATGTACGTTGTTGCCGTATCAAATGATATGTACCCTCTGATGGTTGCAGACGACTTTTATATTCGACCCGAGTAAAATTTGAACCATTTGTACTTGTTGTGACATAGAGATTTCAATAATTGCTATGACATAGGCCACCATTGATGAAATAATCAATATTTTTTAATGAAAACGTTCCTCAAAACTATCGAGGTGGTCTCAAAAATACTTAATGGTTAAAATGTCGCCAAATTGCACAGAATTCTACATCAGCCTCTTAAGATACGAAATCGACGACAGAAAAATGTCATAAAAGATGCTAATCGCAAATATGAATCAATTACTTGACAAGTTACCTGCTAAAGACCTAACCCTAAAAACATGAAACGTTTAACGATTCAATTTCGTTGAGGCAAAAAAATTGTGACCTTATCACGACTCCTATGTGTGCTCGCTGTCTTTTTGAGTATTAAAAGCGTGAAATCGATATGTCACAAACTGATATGGAAGGAACTGTAGAACTTCCAAATTATGGCATGCAAACTGATACAACAACAACACCAACTGGTGTTTTTGTTTTAATGGCCAACATATGTTGCAGCACAAAATCAATTGCAAGGATCAAACGGATCTTTTAACACCGAGGCACGCATACACTCACACCGATGCAGTGGCCGTTAAACTAGCAGCTCTGAGAAACAAACTCTCATTAGCGGCTCAGCACTGGCCAGTTTGAGAAATCTGACAGCCAAAGTCCTTATATGAAAAATACATATTTCGAACTGTCTATTATTGACAGTTTCAATGGTTGTTTACATAATTGGTTGTATTAAAACAGTTAATAATGTGAAATGGGATATTTTTGTAGGCAAAAGTGTCGCAGAGAACCAAAAACAAAAAACAGAAAAAAAAATGAATGAAAAAAATATCATGTCCAAGAAATAAGCGCCTCAAAATCTCCAAACAAAAAAAGACCAATGCGGAGTTCTGGCAGCGATGCCCAGAGCAGCAATACCCCGCCAAAAAGAAACGGCAGACCAGTAATTTTGGTCACAATTTATGATTTTATTATCTTTAGCAACATCACCACCACCACCGCCAGCAGTTTCAAGTGCAGTTAGTCCTGGATCAAATTTCAATGGCTCAACGCAAAATCAAAAAAGGGACGAAGGAAATTTAAAGGTTTTGTTCTGTCTGTTCTCTGTAAAGATTCTTCTTGAATATCAGCTCAAATTTAGCCAGTTTTGGTCGCTCATTAAAAAGACAAGGAAAATACCCCAAAAAAGGAGAGAAGACGAAGAGCAGAAAAAAGAACAGATCCTTGCAAATGATTTTGTGCTGGTGTTTATCCAAATGAGTATGGGTTTTGTGGAGCAACGAACACCACTTGGCAAAATCTCAAATAACAACAGCAATTAGGATGTTGGGATATGCGTCGACACATCATTTGTGTGCCACTTGTTGAGATCGTCCAAATAAAAAAATCCTTCTTCAATCCCTAGCTGCTGCTGATCTTTTCGGTAAACAAAGCCGGGCTTAGAGGGTGAGGCTTATGTGGGTGATTAAATATTGACATTTTTTTTCTTGCTGTTTGTGTGGTGGTCTAGTCCGAGAACTTAATAACCAATTAACTTTGCAGCAATTACCAAGGTAAATAGTATTCGAAATAATTGCTTTAAAAACACAGCTGAGGATGTCGAGGATTAGGAAATGAAATAATTACGAACCAAAATATAGATTGAATATTTTCATTAAAAAAATCAACAATTTCTCTGTCGAGTCGAGAGCTAAAAATGCAGGCCAGACACCAAAAACTAGTGCCACACACATCTTTTCTAAATCAACAACTAAAACCAATTAAAAAAAAAAAGTTGCTACATTCAGTAAGGACGAACTCTTTATACAATCCACCACAAACTCTTAA
The DNA here is from genome assembly GCF_030504385.1 of Musca domestica. Lineage (NCBI taxonomy): Eukaryota > Metazoa > Arthropoda > Insecta > Diptera > Muscidae > Musca > Musca domestica. The sequence continues at coordinate 2,989,984 of NW_026712312.1, forward strand.
TACAACCCCCCTTAAAAATGTGGCGGAAATCATCAAAATATCAGGGATACATACCCATGACGATGTTCAAATACAAAATTTCAAACATTTCTATTGAAAAAATGTGAGAGATTAGAAATGAGGAGAAATATCGAATTTTGGGGTTAGCAATATATGGGGGGCCATACGAAAACGTAGACCTGCACAGACACAGCTATCTGCCATAGAGACTAACTCCAAAAAATCTTTGATACAATTTCTTTGAAAAACTTTTCTGAAATTACCCAAATTCAAAATATATGTGGTTTTCGTCATAGGGGTCTATACCGTAGGAATAAGGATATTTGAAATTATGTTTTTTGTCCGCCTACTACCAAGTTATAGGGAATTCGATTGAAAATAAGTAAAATACCATCAGTCGGGGTTTTCCTCAGATGTATACCCACAGCCTTGAGTTATGATTATTCAAACTGTTGACTCTTTATGGGAAAGGTTCCGAAGCAATGGGCCAATATTGATGAATTCGTATCTGACCTAAGACTGATATAAATATTACAACGTGCAAGATTTGAACATTATCAAACATTTCCGGCACTATATTATAAATAGCAGACCGAAGTATTCCATTTTCATACTTCTAATCTAATACAGATACAAATATTGATATGTGCAACATTTGAAGGAGATCGAACATTTATATTCAATTTTATCCGAAATCAAAAATTTCGATAAATTTAGATATTCATATCAGATTTCTGATTGAGAGAAATATTTAGATATAGGAAGATGTAAAGAATCGCTGACTTGTTTCGCAAGTTATGACAGATATATATTTTGAAAATTGTGACCCTTTGTGGGGGAGGTACCAGAAGGGGGTGGCAGATATATATCATCTTCACAACAGATCTTGTGTTAGAAAAAATATTTGGATGTGTGAAATTTGAAGAGTTGGATGCATACTACGCTTTTTGTCGGGAGGAACCAGGAAAAATGGCCCGATCTCTACCATCTTTATAACAGACCTTGTGTTGATAGAAATATTAAGATGTGCCAAGTCTGAATGGAATCGGATAGTAATTTCGTGTTTTATGGATATTCAAATTTTTGACTCTATGTGGCAAGTACCAGAAGAAGAGGACCCATCTATCCCATCTTCACAGCACATCTTGTGTTGTTAGAAATAATGGGATGTGTGAAATATCAAGAGCATCGGATGCTTATTTCGGATTTCATAATCGTTTAGGTTATTCAAAACTTAGACCCTTTATGAGGGAGATACCAGAAATAGAGGTCCCATCTTGGTACCACATTTAGTAACTTTTAGTACTTTTGGAATGTGTACGGAAAAACATTGCTTACGAAAATTACTAAATGCTACTAAATACGGAACCATTTGTATTTGGCTAATGGATAATCCTAGTATTCCGAAATTTTGAATGAGGGGTCACTGGTAGAACTCTTAAATTTAGAATGAGGATCACAGATGGAGTGTATGATGGATGTATCAAAGGGTTTTTGAAAATTCACAATTCACATTTGGTATTATTGCCTATCAGGTGAACGGTTAATGCTTATAACTTGACATTTGCAATGGGGATAAAAGTTGAGATGTGAAGTCGATATAAGGAATTACCTTTTGAAGTGTGTACTCATGTATACGAAAAGTCCGTATACAAATCGGTAGGGTACTAAATTTACTACAATTCGAATTTTGAGGAACGGATGAAACTTGAATCCTGAAATTTGAAATTATCATTACTGGCGGAGCGTAGGATTGTAATATGATGGAAGTTTTCAAATGTGTACTTATTTGCACGAAAAGTGCTAAATGGTACTAAATTTAGTACAATTTCGGTTTGGTTGAACCGATAAAACTGGAATGCTGAAATTTTGAAATAAGATTACTTTTGCTTTGTTGGACAGAGGTATGTAGATAATTTTTGGAAATTCGTACTTATGTGTACAATCAAATAGAAATTGTGTTTCCAAATTTCAGGATTCCAACTCTATCAGTTCTCCCAAAATTTAAATTGTACCAAATTTAGTACCATATTTTGGTACAATTTAAATTTTGGGAGAACTGATAGAGTTGGAATCCTGAAATTTGGAAATACAATTTCTATTTGATTGTACGACGTAAGTAGTTATCGAAATGTGTACTAAATGGTTCTAAATTTGGTAAAATTTGGATTTGAGAGAGCCAATAGAGTTGTTATTCTGAAATTTTAAAATAAGATTACTGTCAGAGTGTAAGATTGGATTATGGATAAAAAATCGTACTAAAATTGGTACATCCTTGGGAATTGGGAAATACGATTTCTAATAGTTGTATGTTGCAATTTGTACTCATGTGTTCTAAATGGTACTGAATTTGGTGCAAATTGGAATGGTGATGAACCGATAGAGCAGAAATTCTGGCATTTGGAAATAGGACGTCTATGAGATAGTGTGATAAAGGAATGTAAATAGTTTTAGAAATTGGGAGTGTAGGATTGGGCTATGTAGAAGTTTTGGCAATTCGTACTTATGTGTACTAAATTCAGTACAATTTGGTTTTATGTTAACCAATAGGGCTGGAATCCTCAAATTTGGAATTAGGATTACTGTTGAAGTGTAAAATTAAAGTATGTACTAAATGATTGGTATAATTTGGATTAGGGTGAATCGATAGGGCTATAATTCTGAAATTTGGAATTAAAATTACTGCTGGGGTGTGGGATTGGGTTATGTAAGAACTTTTGAAAAAGGTACAAAATGGTTTTGAGCGAAAATATGGGACTGGAGTCCTGAAGATTGAAATGATTTTGGGAAATAAGTACTACAAGAGTACAAAAGGTAATAAATTGTACAAAATTTAGTATTGGCTGCACGGATAGAGTTATATTTCTGAATGTTGGTGTTGGAATCAGTGTTGGTGTGTAGTATTGAAATATGGAGGTTGTTCTGAAAATACAAACCCCGTAGATGTACGGAAGGTACTAAACTTTGAATTAGTGTATAGGGTTGAGATATGAAAGGATTTTGGAAATGTGAACTAAAAATGTACGAAAAGTACTAAATAGTACTAGGATTGGTATTGAACGAAGGGATAGAGATGAAATACCGAAATCCAGAAATTTGAAATTGAGGTGTCTGGTGGTAGTTGAAACAGAGATAAGAGTGTGGTTTTAAAAATGTGTACTATACGAAAAGTACTACATTTGGTATCAGGTCCTGCTGGCACTGTTGCTACTAGTGTCTGTGGTTAGGATATGGCGCTGGTTTTGGAAATATGTACTAAAATTCTTCGAAAAACACTAAGTTGGTACTAAATCGGGCATTGGCTGAAACGAAGGCGAAATCTCGAAAATTGATATTGAGATATATGTTGGTGTCTGGAAATAGTACTAAAATTGGTGTTGAGTGAAAAAATGGTGTTAAAATCCTGAAATTTGATATAGATGTCTATGTTGATGTTTGTGATTAAACTCACCTCCATATCTTTTGAAAATGTGTACTAAAATTTTTCGAAAAGTACTAAGTAGTACTAAATGTAGTCTTGGTGGAAGATATAGGGCTGGATCCTCAAATTTGATATTGAGGTCTTTGTTGGTATCTAGGCCTGAGATATGTAGATGTTTTCGGCAATGTGTACTACAATTGTGCTAAAAGTACTAGGTGGTACTAAATTGGGCATTAGTTGAAGGGAAGCTGGAATACCGATATTTGATATTGAGATCTTTGTTAGTATCTGGGCTTGAGATATGGATATGTTGTCGGAAATGTGTACGAACATTGTTCGAAAAGTATTAAGTGGTACCTAATTCGGTGTTGGGTGAAGAAATAGGGTCGAAATCCTGAAATTTAATGTAGATGCACCTGTTGGTTTCTGTGATTAATATATGTAGGTGATAATGGGAATGTGTACTAAAATTTTTCGAAAAGTACTAAGTGGTATTAAATCGGATATTGGGTGAACAAAAAGCTGAAATTCCGAAATTTGATATTGAGATCTCTGTTGGTATCTGAAATTGAGATATGAGGACGTATTCGGAAAAGTTGAAATCGTGAAATTTGATGTAGATGCACCTGTTGGTGTCTGTGGTTAAGATATGCAGGTGATTATGGGAATGTGTACTAAAATTGTTCGAAAGGTACTACGTGGTACTAAATCGGGCATTGGGTGAGGGAAAGCTTAAACTCCGAAATTTGAAATTGAGATTTCTGTTGGTATCTGGAATTGAGATATGAGGATGTTTTCGGAAATGTGTCCTATCATTGTACGAAAAGTACTAAATAGTCCTTAATTCGGTATTGGGAAAAGCAATAGAGCTTAACTCATTAAATTTGATATAAATGTCTCTGTTGGTATCTGTGGATTCGATGTGGACATGGTTTTGGAAAGGTGTACTAAAATTGTTCGAAAAGTACTAAGTGGTACTAAAATTTGCCTTACTCGAAGATTTTGGGATGGAATCTTAAAATTTGATATTGGACATTGGGTGAAGGCATGCTAGACTCCCGATATATTTTATATTGAGGTTTTTGTTGGTATCTGGGCCTTAGATATGGAGATGTTTTCGGAAATTTGTACCAACGTCGTACGAAAAGTACTAAGTGGCACTAAATATGGTCATGGGCGAAGGGATAGGGCTGAAATCTTTAAATTTGATATTGAGGCCTCTGTTGGTATCTCTGGAATTACAATCCTGAAATTGGATATAGATGTCACTGTTGGTGTTACGATTCGTATCGTTTGTTTTGAATATGCGTACTATAAGTGTACCGAATGGTACAAAATTTGGTAAGGGGGAAATAATAGAGCTAATATCCTGACATTTGATATCAGGGTCACTGTTGGTATTTCAAGTACGACTCTGAAGTGTAGTTTCACTCTTGGGTATAGGCCAAATATGGCGTTACCACTTTTATACTATTGAAGACTTTGCCCTCGTTGTAATTTAAATTTACAGGTATTTTTATGGAACCAATATAAGACCGCCAGATGTCGGAAAATTTCAAATCTTCGGCCTGGGAAATATAGGAGCCTATTTCACTTGTTTATTATATATTTTATGTATTTATATATATTTTATGTGGCATTCTCATTTTCAAATTTCAGCACTCTTTTTTGCCTCACCCAGGAACACCCTATTTTATAACGGTATAATGTCGGGGCAATTAAATCTTTTCTGTTGTGTTTAGACTATCAACAGACAAGACGGACATTAATTGATCACAGCAGAAGAGTGAAGGAGGAGACATAAACAAAATCATGGGGTAGACATAAACAAGACCAATGCCAAGATCACATTAACGAGAAAAAAATCGAATAAAATTTCACAGGGCTCAGAAACGCACACACACACACAAACAAATATGCATATAAAAATCAACAAGAATATGCACGCACAGAGAGACTATGCAAACAACACATGTTGTTATCTCAATGTCTTCAAGGACCAAGGAGACATGGAATTCCATGTTTTCAATCCTTGCCAGCGAGTGAGTAGCTGTGTGGAGGCAGAAATACATGCTCAGGATCATTAATCATAAATAAGAAGAAACCCACACATAGTGCGAGAGAAAGGATTTGTAAAAGGATATGTTTTTGTTACGTTTCGAAAGACAACAAGGAATATTTAAGGGAAAACAAATCGTCAAGAGAAATAATATTTTTATAGAAAAAATATCCCTGAAAAGGACATTCATAAATTTTTGTTATTATTATTTTTATTTTCCTATCAATATTTTTGCCAAGAAATTACAAAGTCATTGTCGAAAATCTCCAATCTCAACACGAAGGATAGTCATCGTGCCTCAAGGGAGTAGGCTGGAGTTTTGTTTTTCTTTTAAGGTACTCGAAGGGATACAAAGAGATCCTGGCATCTCTCGAGACTGCAATTATTACCGAGTCTAGCCGGCCTGCCACTTTTGCCACAAATGAATTGCATCTTAATGGGTCCACCAGAGTGTGTGTGTGGTCAGAGAGTAAAATCAGCGATATCTACTGCGTCATCGTTCTCCTCTCGTGGACCTTTAGTTTTCTTGTCTCCAGCCAGTGCGGTAAACATCACAAAGAAATTGTCAACAAAACAATGCTTATTGTTGTTTTTATCTCTTGTTGTTGTTATTGTTTGCCCGATTGCATTACAAATCATGGCTTTATTCCAGGTATCCCTGTGTTCGTGTGAGTGTGCCTAACCAAGGATTAGAGGATCATTAATGGCTGATGATGTTGCAACAAGTGAAAACGTAGCGATAGTTTTTTTAGGCCAACTAAGAAAATGAGCCGCATTAAATAAAAAAAAAAAACAACAATCCACCAGCTATTGTTTTTTGCCATTGTCTGGGGGACGATATGTGAGGCCTGGTCTGGACCAAAGAAAAAAAAAAAAGGACAATTAGAAAAGCACCGTCGTCCACTACCACGTATACTTCGATCGATCCTTTATAATTTTAATGTAATGAAATTGTAATTTTTCATTTTTCATCCTCAATTCTAAGGATTTTCTTGGAGAGAGCGTTTTTTAAGCGTGAGAAATGTCAATGTTTGGTTTTCTACTCTCTCTCGCTTTTTAGTGGAAACAATGACACAATCAAGTGGCCGATTTTAGGGTGACAAAAGGACAATGGATGGCAAGAATGTCCCCAATTTCAGGGTAAATCAGTGCCACATATAGACACTTGAAATATTAATTTTGAAATCTAAGAAGGCTGACCACTTAATCAAATTGTTACACGTTCAGCAATTTCCAAGAAAATATTTGAAAGATTGTCATTGTATTATTTAATATCCCTAAAGGTCCATATCTAACTTGTATAGAAAGGACCAAAGGTAAACATATTTTCCAAAGATGGGTCAACTAAAAATGATAAGCAAATATATACTTTGGAGCACACAGGTAAATTTCTTAAACTTCTTTCGTTGATAAATTACGACACGTTTTCTTAAGGACATATATTCCTAGAATTTAACTAAATTTTGTATTTCAATGCTCAGAATCAATTACATTAAAATACGAAGACATTTTCAAAGAGATCAGTGAAATGAAGGGTATGAAATATATGACAAACCAACGTATCCAACCAGAACGAGGAGGACTATATGATATTCTACACCACTATGCATATTTAGTACGGGGTTGCCCATATTCGACGGACCCATCTGGCAACGCCATAACTTTTGATAGAGATGTCACATCGTTTAATGACATACCGCGTTTGAAGCGTCAGTCCAAGCAGATTTTTACCGTGAACCAATACACACCACGCGAGCGCTCTGAAATAGTTGAAATTTACAAGAAGTCAATTCTGAAAACTCAACGTGCTTTTAAAACATTAAAAAGTGCGCCTTCTAAGAACACCATTAAGCGTTTATACGAAAAATTTTCGACTGGTAAGGCTCTTTCTAATCCGAAGAGGCCATATAAAAGTCGACCAAGGCCTTTCGGCCAAGAATATCGCTGCCGTACGAGCCAGTGTTGAGAGGTCCCCAAGAACATCCCAAAAACGCCGTTCTCAGCAGTTGGGCATGGCTCGGTCCACTTTACAACGGATTATTCGCATTGATTTGCATTTGTTCCCGTACAAAAGTCAATTGACGCAAAGAATGTTGCCTGCGGACAAGCCTCGTCGATTGGAATGGGCCCAAAGGGCAACCCTGTACATCTACCCATAACAAATAAATGTTTATATATAAATGCTTCGGGAAGGATTATACTAACAACTTAAATGGAATCAGTCAGTATTGCTGACAGCTGCATACCCACAGCCAATGTTCGGTTATTTAAAGATATTTTGACTTTTTTAAACTATTGACCCCTCATAGGAGAGGTTCCGAAGGAGTAGGCCAGTATTTTCCATTTCGTATCCTACATAAGTCTGAAAAAATATTAAAAGATTTCAGTTTTGGATTCCATATCGACTAATTCCGATGAGATATTTGATAATTATTCGAAAAATTCACGTTTTATGAGAGTTAAAATTTTTTTGGGGAGGTACCAGAAGGAGAAGTTCGATATTGTCCATCTTCACAACAGATCTAGTGTTGATAGAAGTATTGGAATGTGCCAAGTTTGAATCGGATACTCATTGCGTAATCACTTCGTCATACCAGACCTTGTGTTAGTGGAAATATTAAAATGTGTGAAATTTGAATATACTTGGACTTTTCGTTCAAAATTTATTAAAGTTATAATTATTCAAAATGTTGACCCTTTGGGGAGGGGGTGGGTGAGAGATATCAGAAAGGGTGGTCCGATATCTACCAACTTCCCACCAGATGTTGCTTGAGTAGAAGTATTATGATGTGTGTATAGAAGTTTTAAAAAAATCGGATGCTCCTTTCGCATTTTACGAGCATCATTCAAAACTTTGACCCGTTGTGGAGGAAGTAATAGAGGGAGACGAACGATATATCAAATCTTTACATCAGAACTTTGTGAAAAAATATATCGGAATGTGCGAAGTCAATCGGACTCTTATTTAACGTTGTTTCAAATTTTTAATTATTTCAAATTTTGACCCTTTGTGGGGGAGGTAATTGATGATGTTGTCCATTTTCGCACCAGAAAATGCAGACAGAAATATTGGGATTTGCATTAATCTAACTATACTTTATTTTTCGATGAGGTAAGTTGTTTTCTTTAAAAATGCTGAAAATTTTTTTTGTGGAGTGGACCGATACCTCCGAAATCGATCCCATATATCTCCGATGTATATTTACAGGGTGAGATGAAAGAACTGCAATCAACTTTAGACTGCTGTCATTTCTAAGCAACCCGTCCGACAGCTGTTAAAAATAGTCCAGTGACAGCTCATTATATTGTGTACAAGCGTACAAAAGTATTTTGGTGAGAATTTAACAGAAAAAAGGTTATTCTCGATGGAATTCAAGCGTGATAGTGTGATTTTCTTAAAGATGGCTGGAAAACTACAAAAGGCTACCGTTAGAGCACTCCAGCATTTAAATGTGAATAACTCTTTGTGTCACGTACCATCGCTCGTTACCGTAGCCCGACGTCAAGGAAGTGAAGTGAAGAAAACAGCAACATCTGCAGAAATGGTTCGAAAAATAATGAAGCGATTTGGTCGAACCTCGCGTCGCAGTAGCCGGAAAATGGCTCGTGAGTTGAACATATCGCAATATTCCATTCGGAAAATATTGAAAAATGAGCTCGGGGTAAAGCCATTGAAATTCCAAAAAGTGCATGAACTTACACTGCAACAGAAAGAAAATAGACTCAAAAGAGCTAAAGAGTTGCTTCGCTTGGTCGAAAAAGGAGAACTGTCGAATTTGGTTTTCTCCGATGAGATAACAAAATATTTTGGAGGGTGTATTAAAGCCTTGGGAACGCAAACATTTTGGCCGCCGACCTTGGACATTTCAACAGGACTCAGCACCATCGCACTCAGCACGCGCCACCCAAGAATTGTTACAAAATGAGGTTCCTCGATTCATTTCCAGCGCACAGTGGCCACCAAAATCTCCGAATACCAACCCGTTGGACAATTGAGTCTGGACTATTTTGGAAAGCAAGGTTGGCACTAAAAAGTACCAAAGTGTCAATTACTTCAAGCAAGCGCTTCGCCGGGAATGGGCCAGAATACCGAAGAGCTACATTCGGGCAGCGTGTGACGGTTTCATTGGCCGTTTGAAGGCCATAATTCGTGCCAAAGGTGACCTATTCGAACAAATCTAAGCTTATTCTAAAATTTGATGCTATTTCCGACATTTTTTGCTTTCCTTCAATAAAATTTTAAAGAAATGTAAAAATTATGGTGTAGGTCCTTGTTGATTTTTTTTTATCTCACCCTATATGACCGAATTCAGCCTAGAAGCAAGTATGTCGACTTGTGGAGATCTTTTTAGAAATAGCTGTAGCTCACATATGTAGGTTTCATTCGCTTTAATATTAAATCCGCCCAAATCAATAACGACTATCATCTTTTGTTTGCTCCAATGCGGAGTACTTTCATATTTTCATATTGTGATGTTTTCCACTCGCCCAACATTAAAATGCCAAAAAAAAAAAAACTTGGATAGGGCGAAACTTTTATTCTCTCCAACATCAAATAAATATAACAATTAAAATAACAAAAAATTCCACAAAACATTTTTTGGTGAAGTGCTTCAAGTAACTAAAATCGGGCGATACCATTATGTGAGACTAATACCAATACATGGTCCAATTGCGGAATCAAAATATAAAATTACAATCAAGCTTATAGGAAAATCTGGTGACCACGTCCAAATTAATATTTCCAAGATCGGCTGCGGACCTGAACCCGGTTTTTCGACCCGAAAATTTGGATGAAAAATCTGAGTTAATGGGTATCATTTGGAAGCTGATGAAAATACCAATCCAATAAGTGATCATTTGAGTTGGAGTGGTTTTAACCGGTTCCGGAGCAATACTTAAAATTTCTATTTTTGTGCCGGAACTTTTTGAAAAGTCGAAAAAGGCTCGTTATGGGGTATTAAGTTCTACCATATAGCCTACACTCCTGCCTTTCCAAAAATGGTGCCACATGTGTTGATATCTCTTGTTATTCTGAAGAGTTATAACGTTTAGAAAATCTATGGATCGCGTGGCTGGTGTTGGATATACCTCAGAGGATAAAATCTCATGCCCCTATCGAAGGCCAGCTACTTAATATTAAGAAAAACTATGGAGTGCGTAGCCGGTGTTTAACATAGCCCAGAGGAATTTTATACAAAGCTGATTTGTAGAACCGGATAAAACCGAATAGAACCGTTGCACCTCCAAGTAATCGGACGGCATTTTAGGAATAGAGAAACGGGGTCCTATATTGGGTTGCTTTTACGTTCAAATTTGTAGAAAATTACCAACATAGGAACTCATATTTAATATCCCCACGTAAAATGGAACCTCCCCATATTCGGCATTTTTAACTATTTTTTTTCCAAAAAAAAAAGATCTAAAATGTTAAAATTCACCATTATGTTCCGGCTTCGAATCAAAGCGATCGATGTTAAAACTATACTTAGGGAAAATAACTTTATATGAAAAATCCTAGTGGAAATCACTGCTTTAATCCTTTTCTAAGATCTCGTTCTTGGGGCAGATCTGAAAAATACTTTTAATTTAATGTTTCGCGGTCTTTAAGGTAATGACGGTTCTCTAAATTTGGCATTTATTGAATAAAGGAAATAAAATCAGTAACACTTGAATGCAACAATTAAGATAACAGTAAAGACCGTGCGTATATCTCCATAACCCATTTGTCCCTGAAAGCACCTATCATTGTACTTTGCTCAATGTTGCACGCTCTCTCGTGGCTCAATGTCGGTGGTAATTAAAAAATTGGGAAACAAAGGTGTCAAAATCGCTAAGCGGCGTGTTTAACACACGTCACTCAAATATGAAATTTTCAGCTCAAGGACACTGTGTAAAGGATATTTGCCGGCCATGGAGTACCAAAATTCGATTAATAAGCCTCCTCAAGGTAATGCCGACTAATAAAAATTAATGAGATCTCGCAACAAACTATTTCAAGTCAATGTCAAAATAATTACCAAAATTTATGGTTCGGAGGTCAGCAGAACAAAGCCCAGGTTTGGTGGGTGGGTGTTGAAAAGCAGGGAAAACAAACAAACAAACAAATGGACGAACGAGAAATATGCAAAGAAAGGTGAAATCAAATTAGAAAACAAAACAACAATCGAGAGAAGAGAATACACCTGAATACATCTTTGTCCTTAACACAATGGGTGCTAAAGTCAGGAGAACAGGTAAACAACAACAACACCAACAATGGTCAAAAGCAATAAAATTCAAAATAATATTCAACCTGTCCTTATTTACGACACATAACTCGAAACTGTTTCGAGCCTTTGCCAGGCACATTTATGGCACTTGCCACAATCTAGCCAGCCATATGACAATGGAAGGACATTCAAATTTTCTGCTCGATCGCTGGGTGCTGGGCAAAACAATGAAACTTTTTCGTAGTTCCATATCCTGTCAGCAGGTTAGCGTGAATGGCAAATATTTCACGTTGCAGATATAACGCAATGCGCTCGAGCACTTGTTGCACTCACGTTCGAAGATCCTGGCTGGCAAAACCAACAACAACAACGAAAAACGCACACAACGGGAGGACATTTTTTGCACGTACACAAATCCCTTTAACGCCAGGCTTAAAATGACAAAGCAAAAAAAATTGTTGACAGCGAACAAAAAGAAAAAGATGCCAAAGGGAAATTTGTCCTGCTGTCCTCCGGACAATAGAGCAATTTTATTGTTTGGGTGGACTGCTGTGCCACAGGACAAAGCAAAGCGGTCCAGCGGCACTGTTTTCTTTCTTTTTGGCAAGGATACAATTCTGCACTTGATGCTATTCTTTGCTCATTTGACTTTGTGGGAGATGGCGCCTATCCTGTGGTGCACTTTTTGGTTGGATTTCAATCAGCAAATCCTAAGGCGATCAAGGCAAGTGCATCTTTTGTTGGGATTCTTTTTTCTGGCATTTTTTTCTTGCATTCGTGCTCTTCGTGGAGAGTAAAACGAAAGCAAGGCTCACTCTAATGAAACCGGGTTCCTTGTTGGCCATGCTGGGTTTTAGCTGGCTGTGCAATACCAACAGCGTAAAGAATTTACATAATTTTTAAGACAAATAAAAAGGATTTCTGCAATAGGGACCCTACTTCCTTAAAGTATCCTTTAATTCCTAATGCAAGGCAATATGAACTTGATCTGCTATGGATAGAAAAGGATGTAGAGGAAGTTTTGAGATAAGCTCACAGTATGCTGCAGAGTGTAGGATATTGAATACTTCACCACTCGATGTCAAGGTGAGAAATATCAAAACTTATCTGCTTTTTTTACACTTCCTTAGCTCAGGATGTATCAATTAAATCGCATATCCGGTGAAGATAGCAAAAATTGAAATTAGGGTCAAGAAATGGACAAACGTCGTTATTTTCTGCATAGGAAGTATATACCTTCAGCCGTGTGGCTGTAGAAAGTTGTATGTCATCGGATATGGTCACAATTTGTCTTATCAAAATAACTGTTTGAACCCCATGTTGCCTTGGAGGAAATCTGTTTCGGGACATTAGGCATGTACGGATATGTTCAAAATTTGCCTCATCAAAATAACTGTTTGAACCCCATGTTGCCTTGGAGGAAATCTGTTTCGGGACATTTGGCATGTACGGTTGTTCGTCTGTCTGACTGGCGGTTGCACATGGTAACTCCAGAAGAGAGTAACCTATTGGGTTAGAATTCCTATTTGCAAAGATTTTACTAGATCGTGGACTCCGAGGTACAGGAGGTACCAAAAGGGCCGGTTCGATGTATATCTTAATTCTTGATTTCGCGTTTATGAGTTTCATGGAAAATTTTGACCCTTTGTGGGGGAGGTAGCAGTAGCATTTTGTGTTAGTAGAAATAATGGGACGTGTGAAATATGAGGAAAATGAGAGGACCGGATGCTTATTTCGGATTTTTTGATCGTCTAAGTTTTTTAAAACTTTGACCCTTTGTGGGGGAGGTACCAGAAGGAGTGCGCCGATAAATCCTATTTTAGAGTAGATCTTGTATTAGTAAAAATTATGGCAAGTGTGAAATTTGAAAAGCACCGGTTAATCGCTTTGGTAATTCAAAATTGTGAACCCTTTGTCGGTGGAGGTACCAGAAGGAGTGCGCCGATATATCCCATTTTCAGAGTAGATCTTGTGTTTGTAAAAATAATGGCAAGTGTGAAATTTGAAGAGAACCGGAAGCTTATTTCGGCTTTTATGATCGTATAGGTTTTTCAAAACTGTGACCCTTTGTGGGGGAAGTACCAGAAGGAATGGTCCGATCTCTACCATCTTTGTAACAAATTTTGCGTTAATGGATTGGAATATTGAATTGTATCAATTCTGAATGAAATCGGAGATTCATTTCGTGTTTTATGACATTCATGAATACTCAAAATTTTGGCCCTTTGTGGGGGAGGTACCAGAAGGAGTAAACCGATATATTCCATCTTCACACCAGACCTTGGGTTAATAAAAGTATTGTGCTGTGTGTTATTTGGAGACAATCAGATTCTTACATAAGGGTGATAATTATTCAAAATGTTGACCCTTTGCGGGGGAGGTACTTGATGGATTGGACCGACGCAGCACTGATACCTGAGTTGGTACTGATACAAATATTAGGATATGCAAAGGTGGAGCAAAATTGGACTCTTTACTATGGAGTAAAACATTTTTTTATTTCGACATTTTGTGGGGAAGGTACTAGAAGGAGTGGCCCATCTCCAAACTCGATCTAAGTTTGACGATAACATTACGATGTACCAAAATCATCAAATCGGGAACTCCCTTCGAGTGTCGTGCGCACCAGCCAGACAGACGAACACATTTAGATCAACTCCAAATGTCCTTGAACGGATTTGGTCCAAAGAGACCTAGGATCTAAAACCTTTGTTCCAATGAGGCACGAGTAGCCATATGGCTGAGGTTATAATCATCGCATATTCCATATAAAGTGAAGGAAGTAACCAATAAAGTCCAAACCTGGCACATCCAATATTTATATCATACTTATTTAGGACCAATACGAAATGGGCAATATTGCGCCATTCCATCGGAACCTACTCCATAGAGGGTCAACAATTTGAATAATCAAAACAATCGAACATTGGTTGAGGGTATAAACCTGTCGTCTAAAACGACTGATACTTTTTAGCTCATTTTTTATACCATTCAGCGACTATGGAGGGTGCATTGAATATATAATTTCGTTTGTATGCCATCAAAATTGGAGGAAGAACGACGAAACTAGAAAAAATTGTCGTCCCTGTTGGCGAATAGCCCCAATATAACGATGAACCCGATATTTTGATATTTTAGCCACATTTTTTAATGGAATTGACTTCAATTTGGCAATTTGGGTAAGTAATTTGTAATTCTACCTTAAAATCTATCTATCTACGTATATAAGAGAGTAGAGAAATAAATCAAACTTCTAGGTTACGAAAAGTTCTAAAATGGCACCAAACTTCTAAAATGGTATTATGTGAACGGATAAAGTAAAAAAGTTGAGATTTGGTATGAGATTCAAGGTGGTTTGGGAAATGCGTACGAAGTGTGCTAAATGGTACTGAATTAAAAATGGTTTGGTTTAGGGTGAACGGATGAAGTTAAAATTTTGACGTTTTATGTTGGGGTCCCTGTTGGAGGTAGGCTTGTGATAAAGAGGAGGTTTTTGGAAATATGTACTACAAGTGCCCGAAAAGTAGTGAATGGTACTTTATTTGGTACAATTTGGTATTGGGTGAACATAACAGTGTGCATGAAATCTAAAATTTGGTATTAGGACCGCTGTTCATATATATGATATATTCAAAAATATGATATTTAGATAACTAATAGTATCTGTGCTTGAGATTTGGCGGTGTTTGGAAATGCGTCGTATATTTGTACGAGAAGTACTCAATATTACTAAATTTTGTATTGGGTGAAGGGATTTCGGCATACCAAGGGGAAAGGGATAGAGATAAAATTCTGAAATTTGATATTTAAATTACCGATGGTGTCTGTGTTTAAGATTTGGAGGTGGTTTGGATAGGCGTCCTATATTTGTACGAAGAGATAGGACAGGAGTCACGAAATTTGAAATGAAGGTCCCTGAAATATGTACCACAATTTACCAAAACTAAATTTAGTGATATTTAGTACTGAATTTAGTATTGGATGAAGGAACAGAGCTGGAATTTGATATAGATGCCGATGTTGGTGTACGCGGCTAAGATGTGGAAAAGTGTACTATAATTGCTCGAAAAGTACTAAATAGTAGTAGATTTGGTATTGTGTGAAGGGGTAGAGTTGGAACCGTGAAATGTTATATAGCGATAACTGTAGGTGTCTAAGATTGAGATATGGAACAATTTTGTAAATAAGTACTAAAATTATATGAAAAGTACTAAATGTTAATAAATTTGTTATTGCGTGAAAGGATAGAACTGGAATATCTAAATTTAATATTGAGGTCAAAGGTGTTGAGATCTGTTTTTTTTTTTGTGCAAAAGCGTACTATAATTATTCGAAAAGTACTAAATGGCACTAATTTTGAATCTCTATTGGTGCCTAGACAAGAGATTTAGATTGGATATGCATACGTTGACCTTATTATGACCTTTTTCGGTCACAACCCACATAACCCACATGAGGATTATGTTAAAGAATCGGTAAAAATCGCCAAAAAGTAGCGGACATAAACCCCATTATGTGGCAGGAATTTTTAACTTGATTACAGCAAAGTATTTTTTTCGTGTGGGAAATACCCGGTTTTTCGAACCGAAAGTTCAGACACAAAATCGGGTTTTTATCCGGTTCTTACAAAAAATGATATTTATGGGTATAATTTGAAAGCGGTATTGATATTTTTGTACCGCAACTTTTTGAAAAAACAAACCTTAAAAAGTCGAAAATGGACGCATTACAGGATATTAAGATCTACATACTACATGGTAACCTTCACTCTTGCCCTTCTAAAATGGTGCAAAATTTGCTGATATCTCTTGTACTTCCAAAGATATTAGTGATAAAAATCATGAAATTGAGATTTTCTTCACTATTATATATCGACCGAGATTTTCTCCTCGACGGTAGGTCCAACAACGGCTACTCGATCCATAGTTTTTCTAAACTTTATGACTTTTGTAAGTAGTTGGCTTTCGATTTTTAAGTAACTATCTTAAAGTCAATTCAGGTCACACTCCCCAGGGGGTTTATGTCCATTTTGGAAGGGGACATAAAATACCGACTTTATTGTCCAAACCGGACATAATCACCAGAATTGCAATAGGGATTATGTCCGGGTGCCCCAGGTGATCTACTTATCCTATACGACCATCAAAATGTGGAATTTCCCAATCAGAGATCTGGGCTGTAAAATCCAGAATAATTAGAATAAAGTAAGGGAACTCGCGACCTTGCGAAGGGTAGTCGGGCACACAATGTAATTTTGCCTTGTACATTTTTTTTTAGGAATAAGTTATTATTTTCTAGCTTTCCGGTAATGCATTATTTTTAGAATGATGGTAATGTAGAGGGTATGTGGTAGTCATTACTAGTAATGTATATGTTGACACGTATAACTACCCAATTTTTGTTGGGAGGGGGGCAATTCTATGTAGTGCCCCCTAACATAAACCATACAACTATCCCATCACAGACATGTATCGACTTTGAAGTTATTGCACAGAAAACCTTCGGCACAATATCATAGAACAGCTCTCTATTGGTGTCAATTTAATAATTAAACAACAATGTGAGAGACTTCAGAGAATCGCACATTGATGAACCATAAAAAGTTCTTTGTTTAGAGTGGTACGCCCCAGATTCAATTACGGTGGTCCACTCCAGAAGCCACCCGCAATTTATATTTACAGTAGCTGAGGTCCATTAAATCGACATAAAAACGAGTAGAGATACTGTGTGGTCACTGGCATGCTGGAGGATGAGGCTCCCACCAATGGTGTTGGCCATAACATGTGATGGACAAAGTAGAGCGGGTTAACACCCATTTTTTGGAGAAATAATAAAAATGCTTTTATGGGATCAATCAAAATAGACAACGATTTGGAAAGGTAGACGAGAAGACAAAAGATATGGCACCTCAGTGGGAAAGAAGAATGCACTTGACACTTGTGCAAAAAGGGTCCATCAGAGTTGGGAACAATAGAAATGAATTTCATAACGGTAGATAAGGCTACCGGAGTTCAAGGGAACAATGGTCAGAATATACAAAACTCATTAAATTGAGAACAATAAAGTAACAGTGATGACAATAGAAACGCCAATGGTCCAGAACAGATTTCGAATTTATGAGGCACCATTACATATCGAATTTTTCAAGCACATTGGCATTAGGAACAATAGGATCGATCTTGGCTGACGAATGTGAAGTGCAGGAATGGCGAGACAAGTGCAATTTTCAATTTCTATTCTTTGGAAGAACCCAAAGAAAAGTAGCAACAAAATCTATATTTCTTGGCCGAAAAGAACAATAGAGTTCGAACAGACAACAGGTACCAGAAGCCTCCACTCATCATCATCATTTACTTTGGTGAGTGTGGAAGATTGCATGAAAGTGATAGGAAAATGGTAAACGTACCAGGATGTCCTTTCAACAGAATCTGGCAGTAGGAATTATCGCACAAGTGTTTGCATCCATATCCATACATATTTGTTGTTATTGCAAGGATACAGTTTTCTCTCTCTGTACCGCTCTTCAAGAAAAACAAATCAAATAGAAATTAACTAGACTGGCTACTTGACAAAAACAAAAAAAAAAAGAAAAATCTTGGAAAGATAAAAAACTAATCATTATTCTGGCACTTGTGCTATTTGGTCGGAGACAAGGATTCTTTCCTTTTTTCGATTGTGGTCATGGTGGTACTTACTCTTCTTCGTCGCCTAATTTATCACTGGTCATACAATAGTCCTTTGTTGCCAGGATTCTGCCATCTAAAATGAAACAAAAAAAATGGGAATATTTAATTAGTATTTGGCCAAGAGAAATAAATCAATAGATTCTTAGAAAAAAAATAAAAAAAAGACTAGAATACTGCAAGTGCAAAATCAGTGGCCAGATAACGGCAGGAAACATAAACAACAGAAATATGGAACCTCCTTTTTCATTTTGGATAGATGTCAAGTGTTAAGGTCCTACACACCGTCTCCTTCCTTGAATTTGAAATTATTTATTGCCAACAATGCTGCTTAGTTTTATAATGTTTAGCTAACGGTTTGAATTCTATAGCATGTAATAAATCTCTGTTAAAAATTGATTTTCGTTTTTGATAGAAACCCCAATCTACCATCACTGACTACAGATTCACATTAGAATGGGGAAATTACACTTTTTTTGTGGTCGTATGTTAGCACCTAATAAATCAAGGATGTCTGTGACAGAAATTTGAAAGGCTATCTGCTTCCGGATTTCCTAGAAAGAACACTATAACATTTTCTTATGAACCTCTGTCGGTCTCTGAGGATGGCATGTAATTAATCAAGTGAAGTAAGATTTGTGGCTAGAATTTGGCAAAATATTTCTTTTTCATAAACCTTTAAGAAAGAATTCCCAAATGTATTGAAGATAATCGTGTTACACTACTTCTAACTTAACAAAATTCTCAGAAATTTAAATATTATTGCAAAAAGTTACACCTTTTTTTTCAACTATAAAGAGGAGCTTATATGAAATTTCAAAAAAAAATTGGACAAGTGTAAAATGGTTCGATCGGCCGAACTTTTAATACCCTCTACGAATTGCAAGGAACTTGAAAAATTCCAACAAATTCCGAAAAATACAATTTAAATGATCAGATTTATACAGGGGCTATACGAAGACGCGGACTTGCATAAGTAATTTTTTTGTCATAGGCTGTAGTACCGATTCTGAACTTCAAAGACGAAATTTGAAACAATTCCGGCAAATAATGTCGCTAAAATCGTGAAAATACTGAATAAAGGGAGGTACCGTTATATGGGGCCTATACGAAAATGTGGAACTGCATACGCGATTTGTAGTTATGGGCTTCGAATACGAAAATTGAAACAATTCGGGTAAATAATGTCGTCAAAAACATAAAATATCGGTAGGTACCGTTATATGGGGGCTATACGAAGACGTGGGGGCTTTACGAACATAACATGCCTACATATGTGTGCAAAATTTTAGCCTTCTATCTCAGATCATTCTAAATATATAGAGAAATATGGAGTATTCGAATCTACAGTTCAATAACAATCATAAAATACTTGGCAACTCTCAATACTTCTCTGACGCCATAAGTCTAAGGGTGCAATCTTATGGCCTCAGAGGATATGAAACATTCGATATGTTCAAAATTTGCCTCGTCCAAACAAAAGAGCCTCTGTTTCCTTGGAAAAAAACTCTTTTCAGTACATTTGGACTTGATCCTTAGTCTTGTGCCTACAGATGGCATATATCATTTGATAGCCAAATCGTGCCTTATCGAAATAACCATTTTACACCAGATTTGGTCCAAACTTGGTACTTCGTAATATTATTGTCAAACTATGATCGAGTTAGGAGGTGGGTAATATCCATCCACTCCTTCTAATATCTCCCCCCCACAAAATGTCAACATTTTCAAAGAAAATTATTTTTGAACAGAAAGAGTAAGGATAATCGAATTGTGTTCCAACTTTCCAAATCCTAATATTTGCGTCAGTGCTAGGTCAGGTGCGAAAACGGATAATATCTGTCCATTCCAACATGTACCTCCCCACACAAAGGTTCAACATTTTGAATAATTATAACTCTTTTAAAATGTGATGTAAGTGTCCGACGGTCTTCAAATTACACACATCACAATATATTTATTAACCCAAGGTCTGGTTTGAGGATGGGATCAGTTCACTCCTTCTGGTACCTGCCCCACAAAGGGCCAACATTTTGAAAATTCACGAAGGTTATAAAACACGAAACAAACATCCGATTCCATTCAGACTTGGAACATCTCAATATTTCTATAACCACAAGAACTGTTATAAAGATGGTAGAGATCGGAACATTTCTTCTGGTACATCACCCACAAAAGGGTTAAAGTTTTGAATCAAATAATCATAAAATACGAAATAAGCATCCGGATTTCTTCATATTACACACGTCCCATTACTTCTACACATGGTCTGGTGTGAAGATGAAATATATCCGTCAACTCCTATTGGTACCTCATGCACAAATGCTCAACATTTTTAGTATCCATGAAGCTCATAAAACGCTCAATTAACATCCGATTCCATTCAGACTTGGCACATCTCAATACTTCCGTCAACACAAGATCTGTTATAAAGATGGTAGATATCGGACCTTTTCTTCTGGTAGCTTACCAACAAAGGGTCAAAGTTTTGAATAACCAAAACGATCATAGAATCGGAAATAAGCCTCCGGTTCTCCTCATATTACACACGTCCCATTATTTCTAGCAACTTAAGGTCTGGTGTGAAATTGGGATATATCGATCCACTCCTTCTGGTGCCTCATAAAACACGAAATGAACCTCCGATTCCATGCAGACTTGGCACATCTCAATACTGCCATCAACACAAGATCGGTAATAAAGATGGTACAGATAGGACCATTTCTTCTGGTATCTCCCCCACATCGGGTTTTGAAAAATAAAACGCTCAAAAAAAAACGAAATAGGCATCCAACTCTCTTCAAATTTCACACATCAGAATATTTTTGCTAACGCAAGATCTGTTGTGAAGATGATATATATCTGTACCTTCTGGTACCTGACCCACAAATGGTCACAATTTGCAATACTTATATCTGTCATAACTTGCGAAACAAGTCCACGATTCCTAACAACTTGCTATATCTAAATATTTCTCTTAACCAGAAATCTGATATGAATATGTCATTTATCCAAATTTATGATTTCGCATAAAATTTCATATAAATTTTTGATTTCCTTCAAATTTTGCACATAACAATATTTTATCGGTATGTCTCCACATTTTCCAAAAATTTGCAAATATCTCATATAAAGTATAGGAAATAGTCGATATAGTCCAAATCTGTCACGTTGTAATATTTATATCAGTCTTAGGTCAGATACGAATTGGTCAATATTGGCCAACTGCTTCGGAACAGTTTAAATAATCATATCTGAAGGCTGGGGGTATAGATCTGTCGGACAACCTATTTTATATCCTATTTTTAATTTTCTTACAAATTTTGAAATGTAGAAAATTCGAGACCGATTTCTAAAATTAATTTTGACCTTGTGTTGAGAAGGAGATTACAATTGAAACTGGTCTAGTTATCAACCAAATCAGAGGACATAATCCAGCTGGGAGAAAACCCTTTTATTGGTATTGGTGATATAGTCCATATATGGCGTTAAACCCCGATTTTCAGTATTTTGAGGGTTTTCCAAAAAAAACTAATTATTTTTTGAAATTTTAATCCCTGTGTTGTCCATGGTGGGTTATTCGTTCATTATTTTCATCGTAATCAATTATCGTACAAAAATACGCAAAATCAGTTCGCGTACGTGTTCTGTCTGTTGGTGGCATAAAAACAACCGTTGTTTCAGCACTCAACTCAAGTAATGCACAGCAAAGCAATCATAAACTTCGGAGCGATATTGTTGACGAAGTACGTGATATTTTGCATATTTTCCCCTAAACAATCAAACAAACAAAGACCCATCAAAATTCTTTAGATCTGGTGGTGTATTGTCGTCGCCTTCTCCATTGACGACATGACGAGACGAGACAGAGACGACGTGGAACTTTGTATTTATTTATGCAGAATGTAATGGTGTTGCGCCTGCGCAGAACAACTTCCTTTCGATGTAAACACAATGTGCCCACACTTTCTTTTGAACAGCAACAAATACAAAACCAACAACGACAACAACACCACAAAACATGAGAAGACCTCTAGAAAAAGGCACGTCGTTCTGTTGCTACATATTTGCGTTTTACAGCCCCGCAAAACCGCAGTGAGAAAAAAAACCTAATTCGTTTTTTAGTTCAAGCGACGAAAAAAAAAACAAGGAGGCACCAAAGGAAGGGAAATAAGCTTCAGTGAATTTTCTTTTAAACTCAATTTAAATGGCTCAACATATTGGTTTAATTTTTATGGTTTTTTTCTTCGGAGAGGTACGAAGGAGTGGTGAGTGTCATTGGCACGGTGACACACACAGTGTGGCAGAAATGGAAATTGAGGCTTAGAGGAATTCAATTCCCAAATACTATCTGAGCCCCAAACGTGGATTTTTTAAAGAATATTTTTCAAATACCAACTGAGCCTCAAACGTGGATTTTTTAAAGAATATTTTCTAAGGACCAACTCAGCCTCAAACGTGGATTTTTTATAGAATATTTTTCAAGGACCATCTGAGCCACTAATATATGGATTTTGTAATGATTATTTTTAAGGACAAACTGAGCCTCACACGTGGATCTTTTAATGATTATTTTCAAGGACAAACTGAGCCTCACACGTGGATTTTTTAAGGAATATTTTCAAGGACCAACTGAGCCTGAAACGTTAAACTTTTAAACTGAGCCTCGAACGTGGATTTTTTAAAGAATATTTTTCAAGGACCAACTGAGCCTCAAGAATATTTTTCAAGGACCTACTGAGCTTCAAACGTGGATTTTTTAAAGAATAATTTTTAAGGCCCAACTGAGCCTCAAACGTGGATTTTTTAAAGAATATTTTTCAAGGACCAACAGAGCCTCAAACATGGACTTTTTAAAGAATATTTTTCAAATACCAACTGAGCCTCAAACGTGGATTTTTTAAAGAATATTTTTCAAATACCAACTGAGCCTCAAACGTGGATTTTTTAAAGAATATTTTTCAAATACCAACTGAGCCTCAAACGTGGATTTTTTAAAGAATATTTTTCAAATACCAACTGAGCCTCAAACGTGGATTTTTTAAAGAATATTTTTCAAATACCAACTGAGCCTCAAACGTGGATTTTTTAAAGAATATTTTTCAAATACCAACTGAGCCTCAAACGTGGATTTTTTAAAGAATATTTTTCAAATACCAACTGAGCCTCAAACGTGG
This sequence comes from Musca domestica, assembly GCF_030504385.1. Classification (NCBI taxonomy): domain Eukaryota; kingdom Metazoa; phylum Arthropoda; class Insecta; order Diptera; family Muscidae; genus Musca; species Musca domestica. The sequence continues at coordinate 3,013,536 of NW_026712312.1, forward strand.
ATTTTTTAAAGAATATTTTTCAAATACCAACTGAGCCTCAAACGTGGATTTTTTAAAGAATATTTTTCAAATACCAACTGAGCCTCAAACGTGGATTTTTTAAAGAATATTTTTCAAATACCAACTGAGCCTCAAACGTGGATTTTTTAAAGAATATTTTTCAAATACCAACTGAGCCTCAAACGTGGATTTTTTAAAGAATATTTTTCAAATACCAACTGAGCCTCAAACGTGGATTTTTTAAAGAATATTTTTCAAATACCAACTGAGCCTCAAACGTGGATTTTTTAAAGAATATTTTTCAAATACCAACTGAGCCTCAAACGTGGATTTTTTAAAGAATATTTTTCAAATACCAACTGAGCCTCAAACGTGGATTTTTTAAAGAATATTTTTCAAATACCAACTGAGCCTCAAAAGTGGATTTTTTAAAAGAAAATTTTCAAAGACCAACTGAACCTCAAACGTGGATTTTTTACAGAATATTTTTCAAATACCAACTGAGCCTCAAACCTGGATTTTTTAAAGAAAAATTTCCAAAGACTATCTCAGCCTCAAACGTGGATTTTTTAAAGAATATTTTTCAAATACCAACTGAGCCTTAAACGTGGTATTTTTAAAGAAAAATGTCCAAAGACTATCTGAGCCTCAAACGTGGATTTTTTTAAAAGAAAATTTTCCAAAGACTATCTGAGCCTCAAACGTGGATTTTTTTAAAAGAAAATTTTCCAAAAAATGTTCCAAAGACTATCTGAGCCTCAAACGTGGATTTTTTTAAAAAAAAAATCCAAAGACTATCTGAGCCTCAAACGTGGATTTTTTTTAAAAGAAAATTTTCCAAAGACTATCTGAGCCACAAACGTGGTATTTTTAAAGAATATTTTTCAAGGACCAACTGAGCCTCAAACGTGGATTTTTTAAAGAATATTTTTCAAGGACCAACTGAGCCACAAACGTGGATTTTTTAAAGAATATTTTTCAAGGACCAACTTAGCCGCAAACGTGGATTTTTTAAAGAATATTTTTCAAGGACCAACTGAGCCTCAAGCGTGGATTTTTTAAAGAAAAATTTCCAAAGACTATCTGAGCCTCAAACGTGGATTTTTTTAATGAAAAATTTCTAAAGACTATCTGAGCCTCAAACGTGGATTTAAAAAAAAAATTCCAAAGACCATCTGAGCCTCAAACGTGGATTTTTTAAAGAAAAATTTCCAAAGACTATCTGAGCCACAAACGTGGATTTTTTAAAGAAAAATTTCCAAAGACTATCTGAGCCACAAACGTGGATTTTTTAAAGAAAATTTTCCAAAGACTATCTGAGCCTCAAACGTGGATTTTTTAAAGAAAAATTTCCAAAGACTATCTGAGCCTCAAACTTGGATTTTTTAAAGAAAAATTTCCAAAGACTATCTGAGCCTCAAACTTGGATTTTTTAAAGAAAAATTTCCAAAGACTATCTTAGCCTCAAACTTGGACTTTTTAAAGAAAAATTTCCAGAGACTATCTGAGGCTCAAACGTGGATTTTTTAAAGAAAATTTTCCAAAGACTATCTGAGGCTCAAACGTGGATTTTTTAAAAGAAAATTTTCCAAAGACTATCTGAGCCTCAAACGTGGATTTTATAAAAGAAAAATTTTCAAAGACTATCTGAGCCTTAAATGTGGATTTTATAAAGAAATTTTTCCAAAGACTATCTCAGCCTCAAACGTGGACTTTTGAAAGAAATTTTTCCAAAGACTATCTCAGCCTCAAACGTGGATTTTTTAAAGAAATTTTTCCAAAGACTATCTCAGCCTCAAACGTGGATTTTTTAAAGAAACATTTCCAAATAGATTTTTAAGGATAATGCATTACAGAGTCCCAAACGTGGATGTTTAAGGTTATTTTTTTTAAGTCATTAACGTAGATTTTTAACTATATTTTTTTCCGATTTTTATGACTATTTTTTAAGAACCAAAATATATTCTCTGCTGTTTTTTCAATTAATATTGACCACTGTATTGCTCAACAACATTTGGCCACAGCTAAAACCTTCCCCGCCACATTGCGGTTTTTAATTACATTTTCGGGGCAGGCAGGAACCCAAAACAGACTGTATTGATTTCTTGGCCAATGATGGTGGTCTCATGGTTCTCACATTAAAGGATTACATTAATGTTCGCAAAGACAATACCTCTTCCTACGACAGTAAAGCAAGTCAAATAGTTTGGAGCATAATCTTAATCTCAAGACCGGCAAAAGTTTAAGTCGCAGGCAAAAATACGAACAAGAAAACAACAACAATAAAGAGAGGTTTGGAAAAAAGTTTCAAATTTCCTAGTAAATCCAAGCAACAAAGGATGTGGTAATGGTCATTAAAATATTATTTACCAAAAACAAAAGCCAGAAAGGATGGCAGTGGAAGGAGAAGAAAAGAGGGACTTATGGCCAAAACAACAAGGACAACAGCTTTGCGGACCATCTGACACACATTTCTTGGCACAAAAAAAAAAACGAAAACTATGCGACTGGAGAAACATGGCTCTAACAAATTTAAATACTTTACATGGCCAACAGGGTTGTTGGGGACAAGGCTGTGCAAGGTGCTTCAAATTATTTCTTATTGTTGGTATTAGTTGTGGTGGTTGTTGTCGTTGTTACTGTTTCTCTATTTTTATGGAAATTCTCATTTTTGGGTGAAAGAAAACACGAAATTTTCATAATTTGTCTCGTGCTACAAAATTCAACACAGTCAACCTGCCAGCAGTTACTGGCTTTTCTCTGTGATGGAATGCTCCCTCATCGTTCCATATTGGTAAGCGGGTGAAATGCTTCAGTGAACTTCAAAATTTTTGAGGGTTGCAATTGAGACACCTTCCTTTTTCTTTCTGGTGTGTAGTAGTTGGTGACTTTTCCGCGGTAATAGTCAGTCTTGTAAGTCAGCAGTTAGATAGTTGGACAGACTGTCGTCTTAGACACGAAATAAATACCGTATGCTCTGGTATGAACGCGCTCTTGTAGTCAGGTGCAAAGCCTCATCAGATGCACACAGACACATACACACACTCGGAATAGCATAATTAACAGCTTGTTTCGGAAAATAGAAAAAAGGAAGTGGAAATAGAGGGGGAAATTAAATTCATTTCTTTTTTGTGGTTTTATTATGGAGAAAAATTGTTTGAGCCTTTTCGATATTTTCTGAATTCAATTTTGGAAAAATATTGAATTTCCTTCAATTGAAAAGTATTCATCGCAAAAAAGAGGCGTCTAATAATTAATCCGCACTCAGTGCGAACTGAGAAGACTGAGTCATTCTGAACGTATTTTGCCTCACTTCATCTGGTTTGTTAAATTCCGTAATGTTTCTCAGGTTTAATATAGGGTTGCAGGATCATATATATTTGATACATGATATGAGTGTTCGCATCATTATGAATACTATTCTGGACGGTCTTCTAGGTCCCTGAATCAAGTCTTTATTTTATATCTTCGGAACTTTTCCAGTTTATATCACTAGTGCCATGTCTGGATGGCATTTTTGTAAGAATCGTTGTAATTTCATGCAGATGATCCCTTGTTGTCTAGGGTAAGATCGACGTTGAAGACAGTCGGGGAACAAAAATTCCGATTTTTTTGAGATTTGTTCCAGAGATAGGTTTTTGCAGCCTGACCTCGGGAAAGCATTTATTTTTATTTTTATTTTTTTTTTTTTTTTGGGACGGAAACGGATATTTGCCCCAAAAGTTAGGTTCAAGGATCAAGGATAGACCCTTACCTACTAAGCAGATGTGGACAATATAGATATAAATTTAAAGCCAATACCTATCCAACAATTGGTCACATTATGGACTGACTCGTCCGGGTTAAAAGACCCAAATCTCTGGATCCAAGAAAGATAAAGAAAAGGACTCCGAAAATGGGATCTTTTTCAACTTTTAGGGAACTTTTTAAACAAACCGGTTCCAATAAATTAATAATACTTTTGATACAACTCTGGAACCGTAACCGTAAGCCCTCATGTGACTACTTGTTGGATGGGCATTTTCCGTTAGCTTTTAAATTATTGTCTATATCGGTTTAGTAGAACCTGGATTAACCTGGGTTTGCGACACGGCCTTTGGGGAAAACCATCCGGAACGGTCCCACAAGAAAAAAATACTTTCCCGGAATCAGGCTGCAAATACCTACCTCTGGAAAATTAAAAAAAAAATCCCAGAGTTTTTACTAAACAAAAGTTAAACCGAAGTCGGAACTATGTACAGGGTTGCCCATATTCGACGGACCCATGACTCTTTGGGCCCATTCCAATCGACGAGGCTTGTCCGCTGGCAACATTCTTTGCGTCAATTGAATTTTGTACGGGAACAAATGCAAATCAATGCGAATAATCCGTTGTAAAGTGGACCGAGCCATGCCCAACTGCTGAGAACGGCGTTTTTGGGATGTTCTTGGGGACCTCTCAACACTGGCTCGTACGGCAGCGATATTCTCGGCCGATCGCCTTGGTCGACTTTTATATGAACTCTTTGGATTAGAAAGAGCCTTACCAGTCGAAAATTTTTCGTATAAACGCTTAATGGTGTTCTTAGAAGGCGCACTTCTCACTTTTTTTTCACAATTGACTTCTTCTGTTGAATGTAAATTTCAACTATTTCAGAGCGCTCGCGTGGCGTGTATTGGTTCATGGTAAAAATCTGCTTGGACTGACGCTTCAAACGCGGTATGTCATTAAGCGATGAGACATCTCTGTCAAAAGTTATGGCGTTGCCAGATGGGTCCGCCGAATACAGACAACCCTGTATACCTAGAATTCGGTGATTACACGGGCGCTATATACTTAACTACAGTCCAATCGAATTATACGAGGTTTTCTTTCTTCATTACCAAGTGATGCGTAGACTACCTCTATGAGTTTTGGAGTATTCGCTAAAAAATTCCAAAATTAAAAAAAAAAAAATAAATAAATGGAAACAGGACAAAACGTCACCTTACAAGAGCCTATTCCAAAAAGTGGGCCGATATGACCTATTTCGGTCCAAAAAGTGGATATGAATCATTTTCGGTAACAATGATTCTGGATGTAAGATCTCTACCAAATGTCCAACCTCTCTCCTATTTTTACTGCGATATATATCTCAAACTATAGGTGTCCCTTGGTATAGGGTCTAAACTATATAAGGGCCTTAACTGACCTAGAAACCCACAACTCCCCTAGGGGTTTGATCTAAAAAAAAAGGCCAGTTGGAATTTTCCACAACCCAGACTATGGCTATGTGGACCGATATGAATCATTTTCGGTACCAATGATTCAGGATGTAAGACCTCTACCAAATGTCCAATCTCTATCCTATTTTTACAACGAAATGAATCTCAAACCATATGGGTCCCTTGGTGTACGGTCGACACTATATACGGGCCTTAACAACATTTGACTTAAGAACCCAGAACTCCCCTGGCGTTTTGATCTAAAAATGAGTAAAGTCCACTTGAAATGTCCCAAAACCCAGACTATGGCTATGGGACAGTGAAATTATAAGAAAATCTGCAGCGAATTAGCAAACTGTGCAAAATTGGGTTAATGAAAATATTGTGATGTGTTATCGAAGACTTACACCACATTTTATAAGAGTAATAATTATTCAAAATGTTGACCCTTTGTGGGGGAGGTACTTGATGGAGTGGACCGATATTATCCACATTCGCACCTGACCTAACACTAATGCAAATATTAGAATTTGCAAAGTTCGACCAAAATAGGATTATCCTTTCTCTGTAGTAAAATATTTTTTTATACCCTACACCACAAGGTGGTCAGGGTATTATGTATTTGTGCATTTGTTTGTAACATGGAGAAGGAAGCGAGATAGACCCATAGTTACTTTTGAGATCTCCATAGAATCACTCTCTGAGTTGATTTATGCATGTCAGTCCGTCCGTCTGTCCATGTATTTTTGTGAACAAAATGCAGGTCGCATTTATTATCCGATTAAGATGAAATTTTGCACAAATCATTTGTTTGGCCTAAGGACGAACCCTACTGAAATTGGAGATAATCGGTAAAAATTTAGATATAGCTCCCATATATATCTTTGTCCGATTTGCCATTTATTGTGCACCAAACGTGTAATATCAGCCCGAATAATATGGAATTTTGCATATACAACCAAATTAGGCTTGAAAATAAGTATGCCAAATTTGATCGACATCGGTTCAGATAAAGCAATAGCTCCTATATATATTGTTCATCCGATTTGTTATTTTTGTCCTCCGCAGCCGTAATATGCACGCCGTAACAACAATATTTGGGGAAATATATCAAATGCAGCTCAGAAATACCATTGCTAAATTTTACCGAGATCGCTTCCGATTTGAATTTAGCTCCCATATATAACTTCGCCCGATTTACCTTGAATTGTGCACCAAACGTCTAATATTTGTCCAAATGGTATGGAATTTGGCACATACGACCGAATTGAGTCTAGAAGCTAGTATGCCAAATTGGGTGAAGATCGGTTCAGATATAGCTATAGCTCCCATTTATATTATTCATCCGATTTGTTGTACATGTTACCCACAGCGGTAATATGCACTCCGTAACAACGATATTCAGAGAAATATATCAAATACAGCTCAGAAATATCTTCGCCGAATTTTATCGAGATCGATTCAGATAAAGCTATAGCTCCTATATATATTGTTCATCCGATTTGTTATTTTTGTCCTCCGCAGCCGTAATATGCACTCCGTAACAACAATATTTGGGGAAATATATCAAATGCAGCTCAGAAATACCATTGCTAAATTTTACCGAGATCGCTTCCGATTTGAATGTAGCTTCCATATATAACTTCGCCCGATTTACCTTGAATTGTGCACCAAACGTCTAATATTTGTCCAAATGGTATGGAATTTGGCACATACGACCGAATTGAGTCTAGAAGCTAGTATGCCAAATTGGGTGAAGATCGGTTCAGATATAGCTATAGCTCCCATTTATATTATTCATCCGATTTGTTGTACATGTTACCCACAGCGGTAATATGCACTCCGTAACAACGATATTCAGAGAAATATATCAAATACAGCTCAGAAATATCTTCGCCAAATTTTATCGAGATCGATTCAGATGTGGATATAGCTCCTATATATATCTTTATCTGATTTCGAATTAATTTTGCACCAAATGAGCAATACAAGTCCGAATTTAAAAGATACAAATGCTTCGGCATATTTAGTCCTTTGAACTTTAAATTATAATTATAATCATAGCGTACATGAATGAATTCTCCCTTAAAACGTTTAATTGTTATGTTTATCATAAAGTCGGTCCCGCCGACTATAGAACTACTGTACTGTTTTTTTTTTTTTTTTTTTTTTTTTTTTGGAAATGCTGACATTTTGTGTGGGAGGTACTAGAAGGAGTGGGCCGATATTGCCCATCTCCGAACTCGATCCAAATTTGATAATAATATTATGATGTACCAAGGGATACTCCCTTCGAGAGATATCGTGCGGACCAGTCAGTCAGACAGACAGACGGACGGACATTGCCAGATCGACTCCAAACGTCCTGAAACGGATTTGGTCCAAAGAGACCTAGGGTCTAAAACCGTTATTTCGATGAGGCACGTTTTGGCCTCTCTAGCCATATGGCTGAGGGTATAACTAGAATTAAAGTAATAGCTTAAAAAGACCAGTTGAAGAAATCATGATTCGGACTGATTTACTCTCCTGACTTATAAAATTTCAGAAAAATTGCAAATATTTCCCTTAATTTGGGTGGAAAAAAGCTAAAGTATTACGATAACTGTATGATATATATTCACCATAATGTTCGAATCCATAAATTGAAGAGCATTAGTAAGGTACTTTCGATATACAAGAATACAAACAGAGACATGTCAAAATAGAGGGAGAGCAAAAAAAAAAGAGCGCCAAATATTAAGTAATTAGTTGTTAATAATCACAGATACCTACTCTTTGTAAACAAATACATATTAACCCATATTGGCCTCCAAATCATCCCCTCCCCTTTCCTTGAAGAGCTGACAAAACAAAGAAATACAAATTTGCATCGATTCAATTGACAAGCGGTTGTTGTCGCTTCTCAATAGAATTGATGTGCCAACGCACAGTAGGTGATTGTCTCTCATGTTTTCCTTTTCAGCGGAAGTGCTTAGCATATTCCTTCCTATATCACCTACATTTGTTGTTTCTTGCTAAATGAAAAAAAAAACGTATTGTCTAAATTCTATTTCCGATTTGCAAGATAAATCCTTTCAAATGTTTTGTGTAGCACGTGTCCTGAAAGGATTGCTGATTTCTTTTTCAGAATTCAAGAATGAAATTGTTCTTTTTGCGTTTGATATTTTCCTATTCTATTCAATAGCAAAAAAATACAGATTGTTATGCAAATTTTGCATTGAGTTAACACTTTCTAGTGAAAAGAAAGGAAACTGCAATTTGTCCTTGCATATCCGATATTGGGAATTTCTTTTTTGTTATGCATATTTCTATTTGAAATTCTATAAAGGAAAACAATTGGGAATATTGAAAACTATGTGATAAAATATTTTTATCAAATTTGTCATAGGCCTAAGCGGATAACAGGGCATAGCAATAGGTAAATCGTTACAATTGATGAAGTCTTCAGTAGATAGAAGGTCTTTAAAGGTTATTCTGTGAAAAGAAATAACTTATATTAGGCACATAATAATAAGGCGTATATATGAAAATCTATTGGACGTATGTTAGAGAAATATTTTCTAAATATGTGCTATTGGTGAAGGACCTTTTGTACTATATGCTGATTCTATAGACTTAATAGACCCAGCAATAGAAGTCCTTAAAAATGCCTTAATAGAGGTTCCATCGAAAATAAATCTTCAATAGTTTGACTCCAAACACAAGATTATATATATTTGTATAGGTCATATAAATATATATAGATGGTATATATTTATATATAGGACGGTACTTATTTATATGTACATGATATATAGAGTTCGAAATGGGTTGGTTGGTGGATGACAGAACATTGTCTATATAGATCATCGAACTCCCAGAAAATAAATTGTAGTACTCGTTTAGAATAGATTCTGTACATTTGGTTACTGAGCCAGCTATTAAAGCTTATGGGAGTTTCAGACCACCTACAATAGAGTCGAAGCCCCTAAGACTAGAATAGATTTCTGACTTCAGTTACTATATCACAGAGGATTTTAATACCCTCAACAATACCCTCTACATATGATTTGAAGCAGCCAAAATGCGGCTCATCGAAATAACGGCTGTAGATCCTAGGTTTCGTCGTTGGACCAAATCCGTTTCAAGATATTTGAAGTCGATCCAGATTCGACCGTCCGTCAGTCTGCCTGGCTGGCTGGGGCGCACGATAACCCTTGAAAAGAGTATCTGCAATATCGGTCCACTTCTTCTGGTACCAACCCACAAAAGGTCAAAACTCCTCCAAAAAACTACTCCACAGAAAGGGAAAGTATAATCCGATTAAATCCAACTATGCATATCCTAAAATTTCCATCAGTGCCAGGTCAGGTGCGAAAATGGATAATATCAGTCCACTCTTGAAAATGTGATTAAAGATCCGATTTACGTCAAATTTCACACTCCACAATATATTCATAAAGGTATGGCGTGGAGATAGGATATATCGGTCCACTCCTTCTGGTACCTCCCCCACAAAGGGTCAAAATTTTGAAAATCCATGAAAGTCATAAAACGCGAAATTAACATCCGATTCTGTTCAGACTTGGCAAATCTCAATATTTCTATCAACAAAATATCTGTTATAAAGAAGATAGAGATTGGACCATACCTTCTGGAACCTCCCCCACAAAGGGTCAACATTTTGAATAACCAAAACGATTATAAAATCCGAAATGAGCATCCGGCTCTCTTCATATTTCACACATCCCGTTATTTTTTTTAACCCAAAAGTCTAGTGTGAAGATGGAATATGTCGGTCCACTCCTTCTGGTACCTCCCCCACAAGGGTCAACATTTTGAATGTTTATGAAGCTTATAAACAAGAATTTAATATCTGTTTCCATTCCGACTTGGCTCATCCCAACATTTCTATCAACACAAAGATATGTTATAAAGATGGTAAAGGTCGAACCATTTCTTATGGTACCTCTCCCAAAAAGGGTCAACGTTTTGAATAACCAAAACGATCAGAAATAGGCATCCAGTTCTCCCCCAAATTTTACACACCTTAATATTTCTATGAACGCAAGATCTGCTGTGAAGATGGGATATATCGGTCCACTCCTTCTGGTAACATCCCACACAGAGGCTCAAAATTTTAAATATCCAGAAGCTCATAAAACACGAATATAACATCTGATTTCATTCGGACTTGGCACATCCCAATAGTTCTATCAACACAAAGATATGTTATAAGGATGGTAGAGGTCGGACTATTTCCAACTCTCCAAGAAATGGTTAAAGTTTTGAATAACCAAAACGATCAGAAATAGGCATCCGCTTCTCCCCAAATTTTACACCTCTCAATATTTCTTTCAACACAAGATCTGCTGTGAAGATGGGATATATCGGTCCACTCCTTCTGGTAACCTCCCCCACAGAGTGTCAACATTTTAAATATCTATGAAACTCATAAAACGCGAAATTAAAATCTTATTTCATTCCGATTTGGCACATCCCAATATTTCTATCAACACAAAGATATGTTATAAATATGGTAGAGGTTGGACTATTTCCAACTCTCCCAGAAAGGGTTAAAGTTTTGAATAACCAAAACGATCAGAAATAGGCATCCGGTTCTCCCCAAATTTTATACATCTCAATATTTCTTTCAACCCAAGGTCTGGTGTAAAGATGGAATATATATATCGTCGCACTTCTTCCGGTACATCCCCCACAAAGGGTCAAAATTTTGAGTGTCCGTGAAGCTCATAAAACGCGAAATTAGCATCCGATTCCATTCAGACTTGGTACATCACCAATATTTCCATCAACACATGATCTGTTGTAATGATGGCAGAGATCGGACCATTTTTTCTGGAACCTTCCCCACATATGGGAGGAGGTACCAAAGCTCAAAAAAACCGAAATAAGCACCAAACTCTCTTCAAATTTCACACATACAAACATATTTGTTAACACAATATCTGTTGTGAATATGATATATATCTACGAACCGCTTCTGGTTCTCACCCACAAAATGTCACTATTTTCAAAACTCTTTTCTGTCATAACTTGCGAAACAGGACAGAGATTTTTTACGTTTTGCTATATCTAAATATTTCTCTCAACCAGAAACCTGAGACGAATATGGAAGTTATGACTTGCAATTGATGTAGCAATGTCCGTCCGTCCTTCTGTCTGTCTGTCTGGCTGCCCGGTGTGCACGATAACTCTCGAAAGGAGTATCCGAAATTTCAAAAAAAAAAAGTTATTGCACAGAAAGACAAATAATAATCCGAAATAAAAGGGTCAAATTTTTAAAAATCCATGAAGCTCATAAAACTTTAAAATAATGTCCGATTTTATCCAGATACGAATTAGTCAATATTGGCCAACTAATTCGGAACCTCCCCCCATAAAGGGTCAGCAATTTGAATAATCATTACTCAAGGCTATACCCCCAGCCTGTAGGCAAAACCGGCTGATATTTTTTTTTTTTTTTTGTGAAAATGTTGACATGTTTTGGTTTGGTACCAAAAGGAGTGGACCGATCTTGTCCATCTCCGAACACGAAATAAGTTTTATAATAATATTACGATATACCAAGATTGGACCAAATCTGTTACTCCCTTTAAGAGTTATCGTGCGCACCAGCCAGACAGACGGACGGATTGTCCATCCACCCCTAGATCGACTCCAAATCTCGTGAAGCGTGAAGGTCGGACATCGCTAGATCAACTTGAAATGTGCTGAAACGGATTTGGTCCAAAGAGACGTCGGGTCTAAAAACGATGAGGAAAGTTTTAGACGTATCATATGATAGATACCCTCTGTAGCCATATGGCTGAGGGTATGAAAAGATTTTCTAGTAAGCTACAGTATACGGAATACTATATTATAACCTTCTATGGGAAAAATTACACCTATATAATGTATCGGGTTAAAAGTGGGGATGTGTAGGTCCCAAAATGGGAATATATAAGCTACTGGTAATGCAGAAGGAAGGAAGAAAGGATGTTTGTTTATACTGACTTGTAATAGGTCATCCGGCTCATATGTCCAAGTGTTTGCTGGGTTAGATTACCATTTGTAATCGTTCTCCACCTTCTCTATAGGACGATTATAGACACCTCTTCCATGAGCCTTCTGCAGATGAATTTCACAGCTCATCTGTAGTTGAAGGTAATCTGCAGATCTATAGCTTATATTCCTACGATATATAGAGCAATAATTCAATAAGGGAACAGTCGATGTCCTATTGATATTTATAGAACCAAAACTGAAGATAATTTTCTCTATGAAAATCGGTCTTTTCCCCCCTAAAAAGTAATGAATGAATCCAAACTCCGGCTTGAAATTATTATCAGTTTAGGTTCAGTGCACATTTGCAAGCAAACCGTTTGTAGAAGCACCAGTGTTTCCTTCTCTCCGGTCTCAACAGGAAGAAGAAAGTCTTCGTTGGGAGGGGTGAGCAGCAGCAGTTGTTGAGCTCTGAAACTGGCTGGCATGCATCGCTTGGTTGATTTTCTTTTCGTCTCGTTTTTTGTGGCCGAGTAATGGGGCGAATAGCACGCGCTATTCTAACTCTCGATCGAAAACGAAACAAGTGTTTCTCCCCCGTAAATAAAAATTTCCTCCACCTTCCTTCTCCCAACAGATGCCTTCTTATGGCGGTTTAATTTGTCGTTGTTGTTGTTGTTGCTGGTTTTCTTTTACGGTTTTCCGTTCGATTGCAACCCGAAAGAAAAAACAACAAAAAGTAAGACGAATAACATACGCCGCGCATTAATGAGTTCTATGACACAGGTGTATAAGAAAGGCCAAGGCGAGGAGGGAAGGATGGATGGATGGACAGACGAACATCAAATGTCTTTTGCCCTGTAACAATGTGCGGTGTGGTGGAAATGAACTCTTGCTCGATGTTGAGCCAAGCAACCACCAGCCTAGCGCCCAGTGCTAGTGACCTTTGGCACGATAGGGAATTCCTGGCTTAGTAATTCATATGTTAATAGAGGACGTAATTATACATACTTGACTGGAATTTACTTCAGAATTTTGTAAAAGTCCGCGGCATTTTGTTGTTGTTGTTGTTGTTATTGCTTATATTTAAAGAAAATTATGCTCAAAATATGCATACATGTTTTTCAGTATCGTCGTTGGCGGTGGTGGTGGCAGTATCCGTCACACCACCTTTAACTTTTACGTATTTCTGTCCCAGTAATACCAAGAAAGTCAAATGCCCTTACATTTGTTTTTCGAATGACGATGGTGGTGAAAATTGTCCCCTATGTTAATGCCACGGTCAGTGTTTAGCATTAGACCAGAACTGAGTACACATATTCCTACATAAGCTTGTATTAGTTGGGGATTTTCTCTAAATGCAATACCATTTGTAGGGCAGCTACACGCAAAGAAACACAACAGAATAACATTTGACAATTGCTTTGACGGAGTTTCCTCAAATTTTGTGTTCTGCAGTCTATATTTTTCGAGTGTATGGTTTTATTGTCGTATTTTTTTTTCTGCCAAAAAGTCAAATGTCATTTGTCCCCTAAATTCCCAAACTATTTTCACATGAAACTCCTTCACTCTTGACGATGGGTTAAATTTTTTTGTTATCAGGTGTGGGTTGCCGTTATCAAGTTCGCCGCCATATGGCACGGGCTTCAGCTCTGTAGTGCGAGTTTTGTTTTTTTACGGTTTTGTTAAATATTATGTGCGATAAGCGCAGATGTCATAGCAATTCGGTGGCAAGCTTAGCTTAATTATTTGACTTGATGTGAGTCATTTAAATAGTTAGCATTCAAACTTATTAAGTATGAGAAAGTTAATGCCTTCTAAAAATGACGGGAACGTTGATTTACTCGTCTTTAAATGTTTGTGGAACACATTTGATGTGTATCTATCTTTTCAGGATCGGTTTTTATTTTTTTTTAAATATTCATTTTTCCATATTTTATAACTATAAGAATCCATTTACCAGATAATTCTAAAAACCACATTCGATCAGAAGAAGCTCTTACATTTTGAAAGAAATTTTTTAGATGTCTTCCATATAAGGGACGTCCTTAAAAGGATTTTCTTAGTTAAAAGTGTTTTTTTCTCCAAAAAGACATACAATTTTTAATAAAGGAAGAAATTTAGAATTTTTGTTGTATAAAATAACAAGATTGAAAGCTTTAGTCGTTATTCCATGGCTTTGTTTTTTACTATAAAGTTCCCTCTTCTACAATTGTTTGTAGAAATAATGCAGCAGCAGAAACGTACACATGGTGGGGATCCCTCCGAAATGCTTATTTTTCTGACATGTTTTTCAAGGAGCCTACCCTTATTTTTAATGACAAAATTTTCAACAGATTTTGTTGTAATTTGGCATTTACGATTCCGGATACAAAATACATCTTCTTGGAAAAATGTTCCAAAAAAGTCTAACTTTGGTGTACCTTCCATATGAAAGTACATCCACATTTGCCGTATTTTAAAAGTTAAAGTGAAATACAAGTAGTAGGATCCTCAGATGCAGATTTATGCAGCTGAAACGAATTTTTTTTCTAATATCGATTTTTCTACTATCGATATTAGAAAAAAATCATTCCAGCTGCAAATATCTGCATCTGTGGATCCTACTCGTATCATAACCGTAACAACCGTAACCCTAACATTCGACACTAAGATTTGGTGTAATTATACCCTCAGCCAAATGGCTACGAAAGGTATACAGGGTGAGATAAAAAAAACGGCAACCAACTTCAGAAAAGCATTTTGGTGAGAATTTTCCAGAAAAAAAGTTATTCCTGATGGAATACAAGCGTGATAGTGTGATTCCTTGATATTTGGCTGGAAAAGTCAAGCGCCGCCATAACAGCCGATGGTCGCTCTGCCCTCTTATTAATCGACCGTGGCATCAGAATAAATGCCGTTGGACTATTGTGTCTGGACTATTTTGGAAAACAAGGTTGGCAATAAAAACTACCAAAGTGTCGATCACCTCAAGCAAGCGCTTCGCCGGAAATGGGCACAAATACCGCAATCAACATTCGGGCAGCGTGTGACGGTTTATTTGGACGTTTGAAGGCCATAATTCGTGCTAATGGTGACCAGTTCGAACAAACCAAACCTATTATAAAATTTGATGCTATTTCCGACATTTTTTGCTTTCATTCAATAAAATTAAAAGAAAATGTAAAAATTATGGCGTTTGACTTTCTTGCAGTTTTTCTATCTCACCCTGTATACACTCAGCCAAATGGCTACAAAGGGTAGTGGTTAAAACATGCCTAGTCGAAATAGCGGTTTAGGACCTAGGTCTCTTTGGATCAAATCCCTTTCAGGACATTTGGAGTCGATTTAGCGACGTCCGTCCGTCCGTCTGTCTAGCTGGTGCGCACGATAACTCTTGGAGCAAGTAATCGATTTGGTCCAAAACTTGGTACATCGTAATATTATCAAACTTCGGAGATGGCCACAAAAGGTCCAAATTTTCAAAAAATTTATATTTTTTGCATAGAAAGAAAAACGTCAGTGCTACGTCAGGCGCGAAAATGGACAATATCGGTCCACTCCATCAAGTACAAAAATTTGAATAATTACAACTCTTATAAAATGTGATGTAAAAGTCCGACTGTCTTCAAATTTCACACATTCCAATATTTTTTTGTAACCCAAGGTCTAGTGCTAAGATGGAATGTAGCAGTCCACTCCTCCTGGTACCTCCCCCACAAAAGCTCGAAATTGTAAATATCCATGAAGTTCATAAAACGCGAAATTAACATCCAATTCCATTTACACTTCGCACACCCGAATCTGAATATTTATATCAGCACAGGATTTGTTGTAAATACAGTAGAGATCGGACAATTCCTTCTGATACCTCCCCCACAAAGGGTCACAGTCTTAAAACGTTTATAAAATCCGAAATAAGCTTTCGACTATCTTCATATTTCGCACATCTCATTATTTCTACTAACACAAGATCTATTGTGAAAATGGAATGTATAGGTCCACTCGTTCTGGTTCCTCCCCCACTCCTTCTGGTACGTCCTCCCCTCACAATGCGAATGGGCATTCGATTTCATTTAGACTTGGCACATCTGAATCTGAATATTTCTATCGACACAATACCTGTTATATATATGGTAGGTATCGGATCATTTCTTCTTCATTTTTGCTAACACAAGATCTGTTGTGAAGATAATACATATATAACCCCTTCTGGTTCCTCAGCCACACAGGGTCAAAATTTTCAATAATTTTATATCTCATAACTTGCGAAACAAGTCAGCGATTCTTTACAACTTGTTATATCTAAATATTTCTCTCACCAGAAATCTGAAAAGAATAATAAATTTATGATTTCGCATAAAATTGGATAAAAATTTTACATTTCCCAGGAATTTTGCCCATACCAATATTTTTATCTGTAACAGATGAATGATGATCTGGTACCTCACGCACATTTGAACATTTTCCAAAAATGATAACATAACTCATATGAAGTGAAGGAAGTAGTCGATATAGTCCAAATCTAGCACGTCCAATATTGTAATATTGACTGATTCCTTTCGGAGCCTCCTACATAGGGGGTTAACAATTTGAATAATCATAACAGAAGTCAAAATATATTAAAATCGTCGAACATTGGCTGAGAGTATACATATGTTGTTTTCCAAATAAGGCAGTTTGACACCCATTAGAAACTTCAAATACAAAATTTCAGACAATTCCACTGAAAAAATGGGATAAGCATCAGAATACAGAATATAGGGTGGCACTGTTATATGGGATATATACCACAATGTGGACCAATATTAACTGTTTTCTCCACGGGGTCTCCTAACAACCTTTAAATATGAAACGCCATACAATTCCGTTGCAAAATGTCGAAATACTTAAAATGAGAGGATACCATTGTATAAAGGCCACACAAAAGTTGGACCATCTTCGAGCCAGCACTCTATCTCAATGTCTTCGTAAAATAGCGTGATTGCAATAGCCGGAAAGACAGACGGATTAGAATTTTACGCTAGTCATGACTTCTAAGATATGGCTGATTTAAAAAAAAAAAAAAACACATTCCAATTTACAAAATCGCCAAAAAAAATTATATTTGGTTAGTTAATTTCTTGTCATTTAAAATTTAAATATAATTTCGAGTATATGGCCACTACGACTATTTTACACAAAGGTTATACTGGGGGGTCAATTTCCGACCAAATTTTCAAGAATTTGATTTGAGGCATGACATCTTGAATATTGGTTTCCAAACCGTCAATCTTTGTTGGTCCCAACAAAATTATCTATCATTGGTTTATACTTCGCTCTTCAGGCTTAGAGTACGCGATTAGAGATTTGTCCAAAGTGTCTGCATTTTGTCATAGACAGTAGCCAATTTTCATAGAATTGTCGAGGAAGCAAGACGATTTTCAGCAAATTCGTTTTTTTCTTTTCTTTTATGATTTATTAAAAGAGACGGTTTTCTAGGCCAAGAATTCGATTTTAATTTTACCTGATAACTGGAACTATTTCTATAAAAGGGTTATGAAAATATATTTTAAATCGGACAAATATTCTAAAACAAAGCCGGCTGCACCAATTGAACTATTAAGAAAATACGTTACAATTGCTATGCACGAAATGAGACGAGAGGGGAAAACGAGCATTTGTTGTTTTCCGATCAAATGTGGCGCGAGCTGTCTAAGAAGAAAACAGTTGTTCATCGTTTCGCTCCCCCCTCCTCAAGAACTATCAAATTAGTTGTGACATCTTTAATGCCATTAGATCTACATTTGAAGACAAAAAAGAGACACCCTCCCCAATTAGTAGCCCAGCTAGAGTGTCCCCCCGCCGCACCATCAACAATGGAACAGCAGTTGTTGTAATTATATTCGTGTTACAATTTTCTCTCTAATCATAGAGAGGACACATTGAATTGAGGAACGGATGGATAGGTGTATAAAGCAATGAGAATGAAAACAACAACAAGCATTCAGAAGGGAAAAACTGTAACAGCAGAATGACATTTCCACATTTCCATCAGGGAAACTCAAAGAAATTATCCTCCAAGACGTCTACGTAATGTCCTTACAACAAAAAGAAAAACAGTAAACAACACCTTGAAACGCTGATGCTTTAATTGTAGATTAGTGGGACACGATCACCACCACCACCATCAACATCACTCGGAATACCCATACCACCTTTAAGCAGCCATTGCCCTCATTATCAACAACAACAAAATTCCTCGCTTACACATGGTACAACAACCTACACCAACCTGGATGGCAGGCTGATAGTTGTTGTTTTATTATCATTCAGTTATCCTGCATAATTACGGTGATGGTGGTGACGATGATGAGGATGGTGATGGCACGAGCCTTTTTCTTTTTCCGTTTCTTAACTTCCTTGGTACTGCGAGACTTCCTTAAAGTTTCAGTATTCCATTTGATGACGTAAAAAGAAATACGACAATGATGATGACGTTGTTGTTGTCCTGGAGGTTGTTGCACCTTGGTGTAATGACTTTGTTGTTGTTGTTCCCGCTATAAGAAGAACCTACCGTTGCATTGTTGTGGTGGCGGCACATATGTTGTTTTCACTTCGTTTTTGTATTTTTGTTGTTTATGTTTATTTTATTATCATTTTTTTGAGCCATTGAGGCGTTTTTGTTGTTGTTGCAGCATTTTCCCATTACATAACGCACGCGCTACGGAGCTGATGAATTGTCTTTAGGGAGTCGTTTTTTTACACCCGCTGTTCCTTTTTTGTCTTCCGTGGATCAGTTGATATGGCAACGAATTATCTATCATTGGAATATTCATTTTATTGAGCATGTGTGTCGTATCGTCAATTTAATTTGGGAATGATATCCGAATTGTTGTTGTTGTTTTTGTTGTCCTTAGGCTCAATTAAAAATATGTTTTCCTTAATGTCTTTGCTCAACAAAATTTCTATTTCTAATAAAGTTTTTCGGGGGTATTTTTTAAAATAAAAAAATTACGAAGGAATTATATCCAGCTGCCATTATCGACTAACGTTTTTTTGGAAGAAGACAATAAACAAAAAAAATTGGCTACTTTACATTAAAAGATATCAAGTTTTTCGCCAAATTTAATTTTTCTCTTCATTTTAAATCCACTACTTTGGTCCCAGAAGACCACAATATTATTGTTAAGGAACATCTTGCATTTTTATATCTTCAGCCATATGGGTATACAGGGTGAGAAGAAAAAAACTGCAACCAATTTTAGATTGCCGTCATTTCTAAGCCACACGTCCGACAGCTGTTAAAATTATTCCAGTGACAGCTCATTATATTGTTGATAAGCATGCAAAAGCATTTTGGTGAGAATTTTCCAGAAAAAAAGTTATTCGTGATGCAATTCAAACGTGATTGTGTGATTTCTTTATATTTGGCTGGAAAACCACAAGTGGCTATCGTTAGATGACTCCAGCATTTAAATGTGAATAAAGCTTTGGGTCTCGTGTAATCGCACGTTACAGTAATACTGGTAGAGTAGCCCGACGCAAAGGAAGTGGACGGAAGAAACAGCAACATCAGAAGAAATGGTTCGAAAAGTAAAGAAGCGACTTGATCGAAATCCGCGTCAAAGTGGCCGCAAAATGGCCCACGAGCTGAACATATCGCAATATTACATTCGGCAAATATTGAAAAATGAGCTCGGAGAGTTGCTTCGTTTGGCCGAAAGTGGTGAACTGCCGAATTTGATTTTCTCCGATGAGAAAACATTCGTTGTTCAGCAGTTTGTAAACCAACAAAGTGATCCTGTTTACTTGCCAAAGAGGTCAGCTGAAAATGTGCAACTTCGGTTGGCCACCAGAACTCAAGTGCCGGCCATGGTGATGGTATGGGTCGCCATAACAGCCGATGGTCGCTCTCCGCTCATATTAATGGACTGTGGCATCAGAATAAATTCCGAATATTATCTCGAAAATATTCTAGAGGGTGTATTAAGGCCTTGGGCACGCAAATATTTTGGCCGCTGACCTTGGACATTCCAACAGGATTCAACACCATCGCACTCAGCACGCGCCAACCAGGAATGGTTACAAAATGAGGTTCCTCGCTTCATTTACCTAAATCTCCGGATACCAATCCGTTGGACTATTGTATCGGAGGTATTTTGGAAAGCAAGGTTGGCATTAAAAATACCAACCAAAGAGTCTATCACCTAAAGCAAGCGCTTCGCCGGGAATGGGCCAAAATACAGGGTTGTCCATATTCGACGGACCCATCTGGCAACGCCATAACTTTTGACAGAGATGTCACATCGCTTAATGACATACCGCGTTTGAAGCGTCAGTCCAAGCTGATTTTTACCATGAACCAATACACTCCACGCGAGCTCTCTGAAATAGTTGAAATTTACAAGAAGTCAATTGTGAAAACTCAACATTTAAAAATGTGAGAAGTGCGCCTTCTAAGAACACCATTAAGAGTTTATACGAAAAATTTTCGACTGGTAAGGCTCTTTCTAATCCGAAGAGGCCATATAAAAGTCGACCAAGGCGATCGGCCGAGAATATCGCTGCCGTACGAGCCAGTGTTGAGAGGTCCCCAAGAACATCCCAAAAACGCCGTTCTCAGCAGTTGGGCATGGCTCGGTTCACTTTACAACGGATTATTCGCATTGATTTGCATTTGTTCCCGTACAAAATTCAATTGACGCAAAGAATGTTGCCTGCGGACAAGACTCGTCGATTGGAATGGGCCTAAAGGTCTGTCGAATATGGGCAACCCTACCGCAGAGCAATATTAGGGCAGCGTGTGTGCCAAAAGTGACCAATTCGAACAAATCTAAAGTTATTCTAAAATTTGATGCAATTTGTGACATTTTTTGCATTCATTCAATAAAATTAAAAAAAAAAAAAATGCCAAAAATATGGTGTTTGACTTTGTTGCAGTTTTTTTATCTCAACCTGTATATATCAGACATAGGTCAGATACGAATGGGAAAATGTTGGCCAACTGCTTCGGAACCTCCCCCATAAAGGGTCAAGAGTTCGAATAATCATAACTCAAGGCTGGGGGTATACATCTGTCGGAAAAACCGACTGATACTATTTAACTTGTTTTTTTCTTTTTTAATGGACCATCCTTGTAACGAAGAACCTTGCAAAAAATATTGAATGATTGTTTAGGAAAGCCTCTTAAAAATATTTTTTTTTAATTTACGTTTCTTGATCAGGAACCGCATATAAAATATTTTTAAAATCTCTATGGAACAGAACCCCTTGAAAAAAAAAAACTTCCTAAATAAATTTAGAAAGAAAAAAAAATTAATAATTATTGGCAAAAAGGGGGTCCACGATTTTTTAAATAAAAATTGAGACACACCTAAATTTGATAAAAAAAAAAAACATGATATTATAAGTTTATTTCTGTTAACCCATACATCCCATATTATTACCTTACTTTTCGTTTGAAACATGTGGATGTGCGCAGTTGGAAAATCAAACTTTGAATTTTTGTGTTTGGATAAAGGGGAACGGAAAAAATGGATCGACATATTAAATTTCCAAACGTTATCCAATAATGGCCAAAATGTTGGAGTGTGGGATTTTTTAGGAAATACTTGCAATAACTTCATATTTTATGACTGAGTATAAAAATTTCAAATTACTGCTCGATTTTCTCAAAACTTCGTACATCCCAATGTTATATTTAGTATAAAAATTTTAGATATTAATCCCCATCCTAGCCCATAAATGTCCAAAATTTTACAAAATAATAATTTTGATGGAACCGGAGCCCGGATTTTGTTCTAACTTTCTTCATTGCAGTATTAAAAAAGCTGAAACAATTTAAAAGTTTTACTTTAAAATAAGATACTTCGAAAATTCATAACTATAAGCCCAGCTCGAGAGAGAAATAAGCTAAAAGAAAGTCCGAAACTACATGCATCTCCCTTCCCGCTCCCCTCGAGAAAAGTTCATATATTTTAAACTTGGAATTTATATCCCCCGACATGCTTGCTTTTGTTTATAAACAGACTTGACCTCTCCCACAGGAGCAATTAGATCCAAAATAAAAAAAAATTACTGTGAGAGGGGTAAGTCTTTGTCAGTGAACCTTAAAATAAATAGGGACAAACAGGCTTCGCCCTCTAGACGTCACGGCACTGCATTCTAAGTCAAAATAATAACCAGTGATGGAGGAAAAACAAAAACAAAACTGCATTATACATTTACTTATACTTATTTACCATTTATGTAAGTACAAACATACATACATACATACATTGCTGGAATAACTGCTCATGTTGTTTGTTGTTAGGTTTTCCATGCCACGACTTCCGAAGCTCATATGTATCTCATATGCAAAAGGCGTTGATGGTGGTTTGCTTTGGCGGGCTGTGTCACTCACTCAGTGTTTTGTTTCTCTCCCCCTCCCAGTTCCGTTCATTTATTTTGTCAAATTTTACGCTTCAAGTGTCACGACCACACATTTTACAACTTACATGCAATGGAATTTTCAAATGTATTTCGAAATGAAAAAGGAAAAAAAAATATAACAGCGAGCGCTCACATTCTCTTCCTAAATCGTTGGCGGAGGTGGCATTGGAAGGACACTGCCACAGTCGGTGGTGGTGCTGACCCATTAGCATAGCATGGTTAATGCCTTGGAATTCTGGCGCGCACTCTTCTATCATTTGCACCCATGGTGCCGAGGCATTGTCCTTATTATCCTTTTTAGGTTTCCTTATTGTTAATTTTATGGCATGTTTGCAATATGAATTTCTTTTATTTTTTTTAAAGCATTAAAAGGCAGGCGGCGGGGGCTCTATGCCAACGAATGTCATATGTTGCAATTATTATGCATGCATGGTCATGAGTGTAAGTTCCTTCGCATATGTTTTGTGTTTGTCAAACTCTCGCCTCTTGGCAGGAGTTCTTTTGTGACGATACCCAAAAACGGCTAATTACTGTAAAACGTTAGCGCCAGTATAAAAGGCAACATATTTAGTGCTGTTGTTGTTGTTCATATTTTTATTGCTGTGCCAAATCAGTTGGACATTGGTTATTCCAAAACAACTACACATTTGACATGCGTTAAAAAAAAACTTGTAGAGCCTTTTTGGGAAATTTTCACAATTTGTATTAAATTTCCCACCTAAGTAGGAAGGACAAATTGAAGTTAGGTATAGATTTTTTAGCCTTCTAAAAGTTGAACCAATTTTTAATTTTTCGAACAATTTTATTACACAATTCTGCTATTTCTGATATTCGGTGTTGCCTTCCCTAAGTTAAAGTTATATCTATAACAGGATTCTGTCGCACAAATACTATATAGGGTAAATTGAGGTGCTAACTCCCACTTGGTTCAAACAATTGGGTTATTTTCGAAAAGTAAAAAACATTACCTTACCCCCTGGTAAACATTACCATCGTTCTCCACTAATAAACAAACGTTGTTTTTATAAAAACAACAATAAAGGGATAAAGCAACAACAAAATACTACGGTATCCTGAACAAAGCAACACTGTTCCAAAAAAAAAAACATTATTTTATAAACAACATGTTTTCAATGACTGGAATAGAAGATTGACAAAGATTTATATATTGTTGAACTCCATGATTGTAGCGAGTTTTGAGTTTTTCAAAGGTTCTAGTCGCTTTCTCCACCCAAAATTGTGGAATAATTTCAAATCTTGGAATCTCAAAGGATACAAAACCCTTTCGAAAAGAATGGAAATATATATCCTATTTCTGATCGATCTACTTTTTCTGGTGGGGTTATCATTTTGTTATATATTTTCACTAGCTGAACCCGGTAGTATAAGGATATTTGTTGGTTAAAAAATAAAAAAAAAATTCAAAAATTTAAAAAACGTACTTATTGTAATACTTGAATGCGTAAACAAAGAAATAGCTCGGTCTACCAACGGGTGAACAAGCCAGGAACAGCTGACCATGAGGAACATGCCAAATTTGTCCTTCGGATTTATTAATTTCACAGCAAATGCCAAGCGTGCAGGAAACTGCAATCTTTAGAAGTTGAGTGGCAATTTTGTTGCAATTAGAGAATTTGTGGTAGCAGCAAACCTCTCGGTACTAAACGTATCCTCAATTGAATTGTTTTGTAGCTTTTTACTCCTAGCCTAATACCAATGCAAAGTCGTTGTGGATCAATGTTTCTTAATAAAGTCATTTCCCAATCTAAACCGATTTCAAATAATTTGACAAAAATTATTTTAAGACCAAATTCCGTCACAATTGGAAGAACGAACATACCGTGTTTGGTTCATAAAATATGTGAAATCGGTCAATAATATGTATGGAGCTATATCCAAATCTTAGCCGGTTTCTAATTAATTTGTCAAATTTATTATTGTAACCAAATTCCGATACACATTCTGAATTTATATACATATGGGAAATATATATATATGGGAACTATACCCAAACCTCAACCGATATCAATATAATTTGGCAAATTTTATTTGGTATCAGATTACGTCTCTCTGTCCGAATTTATTTATGGGAGCTATATTCAAATCTGAACCGATTTCAATACAATTAACAAACAAATTTGCAAATTTGCAGACTGTATCTGTAATCGATCAATAAAAATGTACATATAAAATCTAAATTTTTAGCAGGTATCTCCGACTCTGATGCTATATCTCCAGTTCCAAGTGGAATTTAAAAAATTTATATTGCCTATGTTACTTTCAGGCGGTGTAGTAGTATACTTGGAAATTTTCAGGAAGGCAATGTACGGCTGGGCCGAACTGTTAATACCATCCACCATTTGGAAGGAACTTAAAATTAAAAAAAAATCGACAAATACCGTTTTAAAGATGACCTTAATACGGGGGGTATACGAAAAATTGGACATGCATAAGTAATTTTTTGTCATAGGCTGTAGTACCCAGATATTTTAAAATTTTAAACAATTCCGTCGAATAATGTCGCTAAAATCATCAAAATACCGAATAAAGGGAAATATTATTATATTGGGGCTATACCAAGACCTGCATACGAAATGTTTAGACATTGCTGTAGTACCTATTACAAACTTAAAATACGAAATTTAAAGCAATTCGGGTGAATAATATCGCTAAAAGCATCAAAATACCGAATATCGGGAGGTACCGTTATATGGGAACTATAGAATAACGTCGACCCACATGGCCAATTTACGAACTTAAACCTGCCTCCTGGCAAAATACACATGAAATTTTAGCCTTCTATCCCAATTCGTTCTAAAGATAGTGTGATTACAACGGCAGACAGACGGACAGTGTTAAATCGTCTTAGAATTTTACGCTTATCCACAATTTATATACTTTGTAGGGTCTATCATGAATATTTCGAGGAGTTACAAACGGAATGACAAAGCTAATACACCCTCCGTACTATGGTGGATGGTTTAAAAAAAGTGATTACTCTTCAAGAAACTAGTTTTTTAATTATTTTCAAG
The DNA here is from genome assembly GCF_030504385.1 of Musca domestica. Lineage (NCBI taxonomy): Eukaryota > Metazoa > Arthropoda > Insecta > Diptera > Muscidae > Musca > Musca domestica. The sequence continues at coordinate 3,039,128 of NW_026712312.1, forward strand.
GGGTTCACCAAAAAGTCTTCAAAATTTTTCATTTCAAAGTTTAACGAGGAGAATACTAGTAAAATCATGGCTCAATGAACCCACAACCATTTATTCTGTACAAAACTATCTCCATATGTAAACCGTAGTAAAAAAATTACCTCAATATCAAATTTCGTCGCTGTATTTTTCCCATTACCAAATTTAGTGTAATTTAGTACAATTATATTACGCATATCCAATGCCAGCTCCTCTCTCAAGAACAAACAATAAAATTCATATCAAATGTCAGGATTTCATCCATATTCCATATTTTAAGCACTATCTGTTCGCCTAATACTAAATTGTACCAAAAATAGTACTATTTAGTACATTATCGCTTAATTATAGCTCACATTTCCAAAACTTCCAAATCTCACTTCCAGATATCAACAGAGACCTCAATATCAAATTTGAGGAATTCAGCCATGTGCCCTCACTCAATTTAATACCAGTACTCTGTTAACAATTTTAGTACATGTAACCACAGATACCAAGAGTGACATCCACATCAAATGTCAGGATGTCTGTTTTATTCCTTCATCAAATACCAAACGATTTAGTACTTATCGTTCGATTATAGTACACGTTTCCAAAACCGCCTCCATATCACAATTCCAGATACCAACGGAGACTTTAATATCAAATTTGGGGATTCCAGCCCTATCCCTTAACCCAATACCAAATTTAGTACTTTTCGTACAAATATAGCACACATTTCCCCAATCACATCCATATGCCCAGGCTATACATAAACAGCGACCGTGATATCAAATTTCATACCTCAAGCACTATTTGTTCACCCAATACTAAATTGTACCGAATATAGTACCACCTTCATATATAAAACTTTCCTTCTAAACTTGACTTTCATATCAAATTTCAAGTTTTTAGCTCTATCCGTAAAAAGTAAAGTTTTAGAACTTTTCGAAACCTAAAAGTTTGAATTTCCAAAAATCCTTTGGAACATCTATCCTCTACTCCATCAGTGACTCTCACTCCAAATTTCAGAGTTCTAGCTCATTCCGTTTGTACTATATAAACTATTAAACTTTTAGTAATTTTCGTACCCTTTTGGTACGAATTGCCAAAAATCCAGCCTTTTCAGAGGCCTATGCATCAAGACTGATCCTCTAGCTTCAGCCGTTTCGTCTACATATTGATTCTAGGTCAGTCAGTCAATCAGTCTGTTACTTCACTACTCTTGTAGTGAATTTGAAAAAAAACGGTAAATAATGTTAAAATCATTAAATTGCCGAATATTTGGAGGTACCGTTATATGGGGGCTATACAAAAAATTTAACTAACATGGCCCATTTACGAACTAAACCTACTTACTGGCAAAATACATATGTTTGCAAAAATTTAGCGAACTGTCTGTCTGTCCGTTTGTCTCTCTGTTGAAATCACGATACAGCCCACATTATGTGACGTAGAGCGTTAAAATTTAGCAGAACAATTCGTGTTGTGTCTAGAATGGTTGGTATTGAAAATGAGATATATCGGTCCACGTTTTGGTATAGTCCCCATATAACAGTAACTCCCGATATTCGGTATTCCGATGATTTTTGCCACATTTTTTTCCCGGATTTGTCTGAAATTTGGTATTTGTAGGTCATAATAGGTCCTAGTTCGTGGGGCGAAATATTGTATGTATAGGTCCAGGCTTTGGCATAGCCCCCATATAACGGTACCTTCCGATTTTTGGTATTTTGATGATTTTTGACACATTTTGACACATTTTTTGTCTGAAAATTGGTAGTTGTAGGTCATAATGGGACCTAGTTCGTGTGGCGAAATATTGTATGTATGGGTTCAGGCTTTGGTATAGCCCCATATAACGGCACCTTCCGATTGTTGGTGTTTTGATGATTTTTGACACATTTTTTTACGGATTTGTCTAAAAATTGGTAGTTGTAGGTCATAATAGGTTCCAGTTCGTGTGGCAAATCATTGCAATTATAGGTCCTCGTGTTGGTATAGCCCCATATAACGGTACTTCCCGATATTCGGTATTTTGATGGTTTTTGCCACATTTTTTCATGAATTTCTCTGAAAATTGGTAGTTGTAGGTCACAATGGGTCCTAGTTCGTGTGGCAAAATATTGTATGTATGGGTCCAGGCTTTGGTATAGCCCCCATATAACGGTACCTTCCGATTTTTGGTATTTTGATGATTTTTGCCACATTTTTTCACGGATTTGTCTAAAAATTGGTATTCGTTGGTCATATTGGGTTCCAGCTCCGGTGGCGAAACATCGTATGTATAGGTCCACGTTTTGGTACAGTCCCCATATAACGGTACCTCCCGATATTAGGTATTTTGATGATTTTTGCCACATTTTTTAACGGATTTGTCTGAAAATTGGTAGTTGTAGGTCATAATGGGTTCCAGATCGTGTGGCAAATCATTGCAATTATAGGTCCTCGTGTTGGTATAGCCCCATATAACGGTACCTCCCGATATTCGGTATTTTGATGGTTTTGCCACATTTTTTCACGAATTTCTCTGAAAATTGGTAGTTGTAGGTCATAATGGGTCCTAGTTCGTGTGGCGAAATATTGTATGTATGGGTCCAGGCTTTGGTATAGCCCCCATGTTGTATTGGATTTCAAGATGGTGGTGATAACTTCCACTTGGTTCCCTAACTACAGTATACGGAAAAATTTCGATAACATTAAGAAATCCAAAAACCATAGGTTATAATTAAATCTGATGTGTGTGCGATACTCTGCCTTTATTTGGTTTAATTACATTTCACAGATTTTTTTCTCTACCGGGTCTTTCTTGGGAAAATAGAAAACCAAGTGCAAAAACTCCCATAAGGGTGGCTTTGCTTTCAAACTGACTTCTATTCCGTTCTCCTATCTTAACAGATTTAAAAATGTTGTTTAATTTTCTTACTGCTGGTTATAATTTTAGAACCTGCATAAAAATCCTTCTTAGATATCCTGCCGCCTGCAGTAGAATCCCACAATGGTACGAGCTACAACCTTTGAACTCCCCCATTTTTCTGCCAAGAGAAAAACAAACCTTAAACACTTTCTTACTCTATCGAAAAGGAATCACCAAAGAACTCTCAAGTCAAGAAGCTAATGGTATGCCTTATGAGATGTGCTCGAAGGATGTTAGCCCGTATATTTATGAGTTTCACACCTATCATTTGATTTTCGCCAGTCAATCCTCGAGTAATTCGTTTTAATTGAATGGATAGAAGTGCTGGCAACAGTTGGTGTTAACTGTGAACGTAAATCGCCATCAGGACACAGGATATTTAGTGATTTTTAATGAATGTAGGGAAATGGTTGTTAATTGAAAATATTTAGTTCTATTGAAGAACCCTCAGGTTAGAAATGATTTTATTAATTTTTATAGAGATAATCTAAAGTTTTGATTCAAAGCAAAAAAATAAAATAAAAACAACAATAAAGGGATTAAGCCTGACCATTTTGCAAAAACAAAATACTACCGTATACCGAACAAAAAAGCCATCACTATTCCAAAAAAAAAACCTTAAATCCTTTAGACCTGACTTCTAGTGATTTTATATAAAGATATGATAAATAAACTTCTTAAACATAAATTTGAAACAAGTAAAAAAACATTAAGTTCGGCCGGGCCAAACTTTTAATACCCTCCACCCTAGGGTAAAAGAACATTAGAAGAAATGTGGCAAAAAACATTAAAATGCCGAATATCGGGAGGTACCGTTATATAGGGGCTACACCAACACGTGCACCTATAATTACAATGTTTCGCCACACGAACTAGGACCCATTATGACCCACAAATACCAACTTTTACACAAATCAGTGAAAAAATGTGGCATAAATCATCAAAATACCGAATATCGGGAGGTACCGTTATATGGGGACTGTACCAGAACGTGGACCTATACATGCAATGTTTTGCCACACGCTCAGGGACCCGTTGTGACCTACAAATACCAATTTTCAGACAAATCCGTGAAAAAATGTGGCATAAATCATCAAAATACCGAATATCGGTAGGTACCGTTATATGGGGGCTATACCAAAACGTGGACCTATGCATGCAATGTTTTGCCACACGCTCAGGGACCCGTCATGACCTACAAATACCAATTTTCAGATAAATCCGTGAAAAAATGTGGCATAAATCATCAAAATACCGAATATCGGGAGGTACCGTTATATGGGGACTATACCAGAACGTGGACCGATATATCTCATTTTCAATACCAACCATCCTAGGGACAATACACATACTTGTGCCAAATTTCAAAGGTCTACGTCAAATAATGTGGGCTCTATCGTGATTTCAACAGACAGACGGACAGACAGACAGACAGACAGACGGACAGACAGACGGACATCGCTAAATCGTCTTAGAATTTTATGCTGATTATGAATATATATACTTTATGGGGTCTACGACGAATATTTAGAGGTGTTACAAACGGAATGACAAAGTTAATATACCCTCCTACCCATGGTGGAGGGTATAAATAAGCCTGTATTTTTTAAATTCATACAAGAAATTCTCATTCACTTAACTGCATTTGGATTTATAGTTTAATTTTCATCACAGAGGTTGTCGAATTCCGCCAACAAAGTACGAGTGAAATAGATGTGTGGCTCGTCTGCGGTCTCGGAAACTGATAGTCGTTAGCAAACACTTCGACAACGCTCATAGCAGGCTCACTTTCTTTGCAAGCTCCAAACTCTTGGCAAGCCCCACACTCATAGCAAGCTCCTTGCTCATAGCCAGCTCAAAATTCATAGCCAGCTTCAAGCTCATAGTCAGCTCAGCGCTCTCACTAATCAAATTTTCTCTCGACAGCAATCCGAAAATTTCGTAGAACCCTAGTCGGCATTAAGCCGAATACCTATGAGCCGACAGCAATCCGACAACTCCCGAATCAGCTTCATTCCGGATACTTTCGAGCCAACATCAATCCGAATACTTACGACAACTTCAGAGTACACAAATACTCCCAAACTGACAACCTTAGGAACACTGACAAGCCGAAAAACGACCCACATAGCTACGAATCGATTGCAACCCCTCTGCATACGTATCAACCAATGTTAAAATTACCAGATATTCTTGACATATTCGTCGTCATATAAACACCTCCTAGTTCCTTTTTTATACCCCCAGCTATATGGCTAGAGAGGGTATATATCATTTGATACGGCCAAAACGCGCCCATACTAATCTTTACACCCTAGGTCTCTTTGGACCAAATCCGTTTCAGGGCATTTGGAGTCGTTCCAAAGGTGTGCGCCCGTTCGTCTTTCTGTCTGTCTGGCTGGTGCGCACGATAACTCTCGAAGGGAGTATCCGATTAGGTCCAAACTTGGTACATCGTAATATTATTGTCAAACTTAAATCGAGTTTGGAGATGATTAATATCGGTCCACTCCTTCTGGTACCTCCCACACAAAAGGCCAACATTTTCAAAAAATATATTTTACAGCATAGAACGAGAAAGGATAATCCGATTTTCTCCAACTTTGCAAATCCTAATATTTTCATCAGTGTTAGGTCCGGTGCGAAAATTGACCCCCACAAGGGGAAATAAGCATCCAATTCCCTTCAGATCTCACCCATCCCAATATTTTTAGTGAAACAAGATCTGAGGCCCACTCCTTCTGATACCTCCCCCACAACGGGTCAAAATTTGGAATAGCAATGAAGCTCAGAAAACGGGAAATAAGAATTCAATGTCTTTTAAACTTCGTGTATCTCAATATTTTTTAACAACACTAGATCTGGTGTGGATGGTGGATATCGTCCAACTCCTTCTGGTCGAAATTTTGAATAACCAAAAGGATTATAAAATGTGAAATAAGCATCTGATTGTCTTCAAATTGCACACATCCAAATATATTTGACAAAATATCTGATATGAAGTTGGGATATATCGGCCAAGTCCTTCTGGTACCTCCCCACAAAGGGTCGAAATTTCGAATAACCAAAAAGATCGTTAAATACAAAATAAACATCCGATTCTTTTCACACTAGACACATCCTAATGTATGTATCAGTACAATATTTGATATGAAGATGGGATATAAAAGTCCGCACCTTCTGATACCTCCCCTTGAACGGGTCAAAATTTTTTTAACGTTTAACAGTTCTCATATGATGCAAAATTAACACCCGACTAGCACCCGTGTGATAAGTCTGAGTTTTTGAAAATTCGTACTAAAAGGGTATGAAAAGTACTAAAATGTACTAAAAATTACATACAGGTATTGGACAAATGGAATGAGCTAAAATTCCAAATTTTGAGATCAAAGTCTCTGATGGTCTGCAGGATAGATGTACCAAAGCCTATTTTGGAAATTCGAACTTTAAAGTTACGAAAGGTTCTGAAATGGTACTAAACTTCAATAATTGTACAATTTGATATTATGTGAACGAACAGAGCCAAAAACTTGAAATTTGGTAGAAGAAATAAGGTTGGCAAGTAAGTTCGATATATGAAGGTGATTTTGGAAATGTGTTGCAAACTACACAAAATGGTTCTAAATTTGGTACAATTCCGATTTGGGTTAACGGTTGCAGCAGTTGGTAATTTAGAAATTTTGTATTTGGGGTCCCTCTTGGTGATTGGGGTTAAGATAGAGACAATTGGTTTCGAAATGTTTCTACTACAAGTGCACGAAAAGTACTAAATAGTACTATTTTTGGTACAATTTGGTATTGGGTGAACAGATAGTGGGTGAACGAAAATTCGGAAGTAGGATCGCTGTGTAGGCTGGACATATAGAGATTTTGGTTTTGGAAATGTGTAATATAATTGTATGAAAAGTATGGAATCCCGAAATTTGAAATTAAGAATACGAATGGTATATATTATTGAAATTTGTTGGTGGTTCGGAAATGTGTACTTTAATTGCACGAAAAGTACAGAATGGTTCTATACTTGGTATTGAGTGAAGGAATGTAGATACAATTCTAATATTTAATATTTAGATTACGGATGGTGTCTGAGTTTGAGATTTGGAGGTTGTTTTCAAATGCGTACGAAAAGTACTAAATGGTAATCAATTTGGTATTGGGTAAAGGCATATGGCTGGAATTCTCAAATTTGATACTGAGGTTTCTGTTGATATCTGAAATGAAGACATTGAGGTGGTTTTAAAGTATGTACTATAATTGTACGAAAAGTACTAAATGGTACTAAATATAGGAACTGGTATTCGGTGAAGTAATAGAATTGAAATCCAAGAATTTGAAATTTAGATTGCGATTGTATCTGTTTTTGAAAATTGGCTGTAGTTTGCAAATGCGTCCTATATTTGTACGAAAAGAACTAAATTGTACTAAATTTGGTTTTGAGTGAAGGCATAGGGCTGGAATTCTCAAATTTGATATGAAGATCTCTGTTGGTATCTGAAATAGAAATATGGAGGTGGTTTCGGAAATGTGCATTATAATTGTACAAAAACTACTGAATGGTACTATATTTGGTATTTTGTGAAGGGATAGAGATAAAATTCTGAAATTGAATATTAAGATTGCAGATGGTAACTGAGTTTGAGATTTGGCGATGGTTGGCAAAATCGTCCTGTATATGAAGAAAAATTGGGTGAAGGCACAGGACTGGAATCTTAAAATTTAGTATTGAGATCTCTGTTGGCATCGGAAATAGAGATATGGAGGTGGTTCTGGAAATGTGTACTATAATTGTACGAAGAGTACTTAATGGTACTAAATAATGGTATTCAATGAAGTAATAGAGTTGAAATCCAAGAATTTAAGATTGCGATTGGTATCTATTTTTGAAATATGCTGGTGAAATTTGCAGAAATGTGTACTATAATTGTATAACTATATTTGGTATTGGGTGTAGAGGTAGAGATAAAATTCTGAAATTTAATATTTAGATTACTGATGGTATCTGAGTTGGAGGTTTGGCGCTAATTTACAAATCCGTCCTATATTTGTACGAAAAGTGCCAATTAGTACTAATAAACTATTGGGTGAATGCATAAGGCTAAAAAGATCAAATTTCATATTGAAATCGCTGTTGGTATCTAAAATAGAGATATGAAGGTGGATTTTAAAATATGTACTATAATTGTACGAACAGTACTATATTTGGTATTGGGTGAGGGATATAGGTAAAACTCCGACATTGAATATTGAGATCTCTGTTGGTATCGGAGATACAGATATGGAGATGGCTTTGAAAATGTTTACTATAATTGCAAGAAAAGTAATATATGATACGAAATATGGTGTTAGTGGAGGGTAAAATTTGATATTGAGGTCTCTGATGGTATTGAGGTCTGGAATTGTGATATGAAGGTGGTTCTGGAAATGTGCACTATAATTGTATTGTTTGAAGGGATACGGCATTAATATTGAGATCTCTGTTGGTATCTGAAATAGAGATATAGAGGTGGTTTGGAAAATGTGTACAAAAATTGCACGAAAGGTACTAAATTTTACTAAACATTGTTTCGGGTGAAGGGATGGAGCTATAATATTGAGATCTTTGTTGGGAACTAAAATAGAGATATGGAGGTGGTTTTGTAAATGTGCTCCATAATTGTACGAAAAGTACTAAATGGTACTAAATTTCCAAATTGGTTTCCGGTGAATTAATAGAGCTGAAATCCTCAAATTTGATATGGAGGTCACTGTTGGTGTCTGTACTAAAGATATGGTGGAGGGATTAAAAATGAATCCTATATTTGTACGAAAAATACTTAATTGGGTACTGAATGAAGGGATAGATCTGGAATCCCGAAATTTGATTTTGAGTTCTCTGATGGTATCGGGGGGTAGTTTTCCAAATGCATACGGAATTTTTCGAAATGGTAGATAAGTGGTTCTAATTTTGGTTCACTATGTAGAGATAATTTTTTTTTTGGATATGCGTCCTTAATATTACTGAAATTGTAATTTGTTAAAGAGATAGAGCAAGAATTCTAAAATTTTATATTGAGACCACCATTGGTTTCTAGGCCTTCCATATGGAGACCTTGAAATAGTTTCGGATAGAAAAATTGGATGCATGTCTATTTTACAAATATCCTCCTCGGCAAACTTCAAAATTCTTAATTTTCTTTATATTTTCCCTTCTAATTAACTTTTTAAACGGAGGAATGGCGAACAAATCACAAAGACCAACCAACAATACTACTCTTTACAACTCTCTGTTTCTAAATTCATAATTAATAGAAAATATATAAGCCTTTAGTCTGTTAGCCATTTTTGTTCCCACGCAATGGAAATCAACAGTTTTGGAACGTGACTTCAAACAAGTAACTCTCATTGAAGGCATGACTAAATTTTAACGGATTTTCATCAGTAGCTTCACCACGAGATTTTCATTTCCACAACAAAAAGATGTGTAACAAGAAACAGCGATTGGACCTCCTCGAGGTTTACAAACTCCATAGAACATATTTTTTCCGACTACAAAGAAAGAAAAAAAAGCAAAGCCACACAAGCAATGCTAATTGCTGACTAATATCAGCTTGGTATTTCCAGCAGAAATAGGCGAGTTGAAATAAAAAGAAAAAAAAACATGTGTGCTTTGCAGGGGCCCACCATTTATAGTTGAGAGCAGAACAACAAAAACAAAGAAAAAAACCCAAATAGTTTGTCCCAATGTCATTGCCTTGCCTGCTACCCACCATAATTTGTTGCTAATTTCCGATTTGTTTTTCTATTTGAGCAAACACTTAAAATATTATTTTCATTTTTTCTACTCTTGCCGCTCGAACCACTTGACTTGGTTCGGGGCTGGAGTGTGAGCGAGCATAAATGATTTGTCCTAGTTTTTAAGTTAGATTTTTTGTTGTTTTGGTCCTAATCACAACATATGGCGCCAACTAACGACAGAAGACCCCTGGGTGTAGGCGTAGCCGTTCGACCGCTGTGACAGAATATTTGCTGATCTGAGCTCCCTTGGAGAGAATTTGTTATTGTTGTTTTTGCTGCTGTTAATGAAAAGAATAACATACCCTTACATATTTTTTTTCTTTTAAATTAAAACAACATAGTTTTATGGCATTTGCCATAGACTCCAAATTGACCCCAATTCTTATCATCAATCTTGGGGAACCAAACATTGCAAAAAAAAATATGAAAAGCAACAAATGTACGACCCAAGTTCAAAATAATGAGGCCAAATTTTAATTGGATCATAATAATAAAGGCAGGCGTGTCATGTTGATCTTTATTGAGATTTAAAGCTTGAAATTTTTAATTATTTAATGGCAGATTTTAAATTGCTTAGCTGGAGGAAGAAATGGAAATATTGGCAAACAAAATAATTGAAAAAGTCAAATGAAACCCTTGTGGAATCAAAATTTTAAGAATACCCGTTCAGACTTCTATAAGAAGACCCATTTGGTCTTCTATAAAAAGTCTGGCAGGTCTTCTATAAGAAGACTTGTAGGGTTCTATAAGAAGACCTCCAGGTCTTTTATATTTAGACCTCTAGGCCTACTATAAGAAGCTCTCTAGTTCCTCTATGAGAAGACCAGACCTTCTTGTCCTCTATGAGAAGGCCTTTTTGTCCTCTATGAGAAGGCCTTCTCGTCCTCTATGAGAAGATATCTTGTGCTCTATGAGAAGATTTTCTGGTCTTCTATTAAAAGACCCTTTGTTCTTCTATGAGAAGACCTTCTGGTCTTCTATGAGAAGAAGACCTTCTGGTCTTCTATAAGAAGAAGACCTGCTGGTCTTCTATAAGAAGAAGACCTGCTGGTCTTCTATGAGAAGAAGACCTGCTGGTCTTCTATGAGAAGAAGACCTTCTGGTCTTCTATAAGAAGAAGACCTGCTGGTCTTCTATGAGAAGAAGACCTGCTGGTCTTCTATGAGAAGAAGACCTGCTGGTCTTCTATGAGAAGAAGACCTGCTGGTCTTCTATGAGAAGAAGACCTGCTGGTCTTCTATGAGAAGAAGACCTGCTGGTCTTCTATGAGAAGAAGACCTGCTGGTCTTCTATGAGAAGAAGACCTGCTGGTCTTCTATGAGAAGAAGACCTGCTGGTCTTCTATGAGAAGAATACCGTCTGGTCTTCTATGAGAAGAAGACCTGCTGGTCTTCTATGAGAAGAATACCGTCTGGTCTTCTATGAGAAGATGACCGTCTGGTCTTCTATGAGAAGATGACCGTCTGGTCTTCTATGAGAAGAAGACCGTCTGGTCTTCTATAGAAGACCTGTAGGTCTTCTATGAAAGACCTGAAGGTCTTCTATAAAAATACTTCTAGGTCTTCTATAAGAAGACGTCATGGTCTTCTGTAAGAAGACTTCTAGGTCTTCTGTAAGAAGACCTCCTGGTCTTTTATAATTAGACCTCTTGGCCTACTATAAGAAGCCCTCTAGTTCCTCTATGAGAAGACCAGACCTTTTTGTCCTCTATGAGAAGGCCTTCTCCTCCAGGTCTTCTATGAGAAGACCTACTGGTCTTCTATGAGAAGACCTTCTGGTCTTCTATGAGAAGACCTTCTGGTCCTCTATGAGAAGACCTTCTGGTCTTCTATGAGAAGAACTTCTGGTCTTCAATGAGGAGACATTCTGATATTCTATGAGAAGACCTTCTGGTCTTCTATGAGAAGACCTTCTGGTCTCCTATGAGAAGACCTTCTGGTCTTCTATTAGAAGACCCTTTGGCCTTCTATAAGAAGACCTTCTGGTCTTCTATACCTTCTGATCTTGTAGACCTTCTGGTCTTCTATGAGATTATCATTTTGTCTTCTATTAGAAGACCCTTTGGTCTTCTATAAGAAGACGCTTTGGTCTTCTATAAGAAGACCTTCTGCTCTTCAATGAGAAGACCTTCTGGTCTTCTATGAGAAGATCTTGTGGTCTTCTATGAGAAGACCTTCTGGTCTTCTATGAGAAAACCTTCTGGTCTTCCATGAGAAGACCTTCTGGTCTTCGATGAGAAGACCTTCTGGTCTTCGATGAGAAGACCTTTGGTCTTCTATAGCAGACCTTTTGGTCTTCTATGAGAAGACCTTTGGTCTTCTGGGAAAAGACCTTCCGTTCTTTAGGAAGGTCGTCTGGGATTCTATGAAAAGTCTTCTGTTTATATTTAGTAGCTGGTCCTTTGGAAAGATTCTCAATTGGAAGACCTTCATGTCTTCCACTAGAATATCGTCTCAACTTCCAATAGAAAACCTCCCGGTCTTCTATTAGAATACCTTCTAATTTGCCTTAAAAATCATAAAATAAGTTCCTGGTCCTAACATTTTTATAGGCGATGATCGAATTTACTATTGTCTTGATAGAGTTTGTACGAATTATTTATGAACTTTAACTATCAAGACAAGATCTCAATCGCATGTTTGCCATCTGGCCTTTGGAGACATTTTCTACATGAATAACGAGAATACGATTGCATTAAAATAACATCACCGGGAAATTCTCATCGATTGTCTATCTACGCATCGAAAAAATGCAAATTCGCATCTTAATCTTTTGAATAAACAAACGAATAATCTTTAATTAACATTTCGTATTGCAAATCTTAAATTCGATCCAGGTAGAAAAAAGAAAATTTGCGATTGCCCAAAAAGTCTCACGTGTCTGATTGATTTCTCGTCTTCTTCTCACAGTGATTTATGACGTGTTTCATTCCATTTGCAAATCAATTTTGAGCGATTATCCGTGTATTTTGGGTTGTGGCATTTCACAGAAAAAAGAAAACATTGAAGAAAATTGCAAATTGCAATTGCAAATGCGAAATGAGACGATGAGATTGGAGGCAATGATGAATGTGAAATGGAATATAAAATAAGGAGAGGCAAAATAAAATATATGTACACACAGCCGAATTAATCCCTCATTTCGTCCCCTTTTCTTTGGCGAAAACATAACATTGCAATTGTTCACATAAGAAAATTGTTTAGTATCCGTACTTCTTCTCCTTTTATCCTTTCAGGTATGTTTTTGTAATGCAATGCGAGGAGTGTTGAGGTGAGATGAAATCTGAAATGATGTGATGCGATGCGATACGAATTCCAAGATCATTTGCAAAATAAATGCATGGGGTAGGGACCAAAATCACCACCACTCAATTGCCAATGGATGGCTGAGTAAATAAAGTTCGTTGGCTGCCAAGTAGTGTTATTATTGGCGCCAAAATATACATGCCTAATTATTTGGCGAAAAAACATACCAGCAGAGAAGGCTCTTCAAAAACTACAATCAATGTGTTAATATGCATTTAAGGCATAAAATAGGAGCAATATTATTTAGACGCCTCCTAGAATGACAAGAGTTAAAACGATATCTAATTTTCGACATCGACTAAACCAACAGGATTGGACTCTCGATTTGGCCTCGACTCTGACTGTTATAATTTAATCTTATATCTCAGAAGAAACTAAAAAGAGCTTTTCAGACAAGTTAAAATATTTACTTTTTAGAACGTAAAAACGCCATATACATGGCGACAATACGGTATCTAATACCTGCCGTCGAACTGACCTGACCTCACAACGGGTCAAAATTTGAAAACCTATTAAGCTCATAAAATGCGAAATGAGCATCCGATTATTTCTTAAATTAGCATATCCAAATATTTCAACTAGCACAAGACCTGGCGTAAATATCGGATATATCGGCACACTCCTTCAGCTACATCCCATACAAAGGGTCAAAATTTGAATAATTTTGACTTTTATATAGTATGAAATAAGAGTTCGAAATTTGGTAAAACTTAATATTTCTGTCAACACAAGATCTTATATGAAGAAGGGGTAGAACGGAGCACTACTCTTGGTACCTTCCCCACAACGAGTCCAAATTTGGAAAAGCCATGAAGCTTATCAAACTCGGCACATCCTAATATTTCTATCAACACAAGATCTGGTGTCAAGAAGGGATATGTCGATCTACTCCCTCTGGTACCTCTTCTACAAAGCTAACGGATATATAGATTCAATCCTTCCGGATTGAGAAGAAATATGTAATAACATTTATAAATGCGAACTAGGTGTCAGATTTTCTTCAACTAAATTTTTCAGAAGAATTTATTAGACAATTTTTGCAAAATAAAAAAATCTGTATTTAATATATTTTTTAAAAAACACGTTATCTTTCGCCTTTCCCTTTGAACACCTCATAGTCTTAATTAGAACTTTTGTATTTTTTAGTACTGAAAAGGTACGAACGAATTCCCCAGAGTATTTGGTCAGATGAATTTAGAACTTCTAGCAAATTTTCATATGCCCTGCCATTTTCCTCCGGTTAGACCCGGATCTACTAAGCCTATATTTGTAAATGCCGACTTTTTGTCTCTCTTTTCGTATACCCTCGCCAATATGGCTAGATAGGGTATATATCATTTGATACGGCCAAAACGTACCTCATCGAAATAACGGTTTTAGACCCTAAGTCTCTTTGAACCTAATCCGTTTTAGGACATTTCGAGTTGATCTAGCGATGTCTGTCCGTCTGTCTGTCTGGCTGGTGTGCACGATAACTCTTGAAGAGAGTTTCCGATTTGGTCCAAACTTGTTACATCGTAATATTATTGTCAAAATTTAGAGATGGGCAATACCGGCCCACTCCTTCTGGTACCAACTTTACAAATTCTAATATTTGCATCAGGGCTAGGTCAGGTGCGGAAATGGAAAATATCGGTCCACTTCATCAAATACCTTTCCAACCAAGGGTCAACATTTTGAATATCCATAAAGCTCCTAAAACGCGAAAATATCATCCGATTCCATTCAGATTTGGCTCATCTCAATATTTCTATCAAAATAAGATCTGTTTTAAAGACGATAGGGATCGGATTATTCTTATGGTACCTCCCCACACAGAGTCAACGTTTTGAATAACCAAAACGAACATAAAATATGAAATAAGCATCTGATCTCTTCATATTTCACACATCCCATTATTTTTATTAAGCCAAGGTATAGTGTGAAGATGGGATATATCGGCCCACTCCATCTGGTACCTCCCCCACAAAAGGTCAACTTATTGAATACCCATGAAGCTCACAAAATACGAAATTAACATCCGATTCTATTCAGACTTGGTACATCTCTATATTTCTCTCAGAGCAAGATCAGTTATAAGGACAGTAGGAATCGGACCATTTCTCTTTTCGCATAAAATTGGATATAAATGTTCGATTTCTTTCAAATTTTGCACATAGCAATATTTTTATCTGTATTAGATGAGGGATTAAAATGAAATACTTCGGTTCGATATATCTGTTACCTCACACATATTTCCACATTTTCCAAAAAAGTATAGGAAGTAGACGATATAGTCCTAATATGGCACGCTGAAATATATATAATTCTTAGGTCAGGTACGAATTGGTCTATATTCCCCAACTGCTTCGGAACCTTCCTCATAAAGAGTCAACAGTTTGAATAATCATAATTCAAGGCTGAGGGTATAAATCTGTCGGCAAAACCGACTGATATTATTTTACTTGTTTAGTACTGAAAAGATACGATTTTTACATTTCCTAGAATATTTGGTCAGGAAAATGTAGAAATTCTAGCAAATCTTCACACGCCCTGCAATTATCATCCGGTTAGACACGGACGGGAAGACGGCTCTTTCCCAAACATAGGTATTTCCTGCCTTACCCCCTGGTAAACATTACCATCGTTCTCCGCTAATAATAAACAAACGTTGTTTTAATAAAAACAACAATAATGGAATTAAGCCTGACAATTTTGCAACAACAAAATACTATGGTATCCCGAACAAACATGCCAACACTGTTCTATTAAAAGACAAGGCGAGAAGGTTTTTGTTGTAATTAATAATATAAATTTTAGTCCACCCTGACGTTTTTGAATTCTCTTGCTACAAATTTCCAAACGCACAGTCCCTTTACACCAGGAATGACCCCCATGCTAAATTTCAGAATTTAGCCATTCAATACTTTTTGAAAAAATTCGAATGTGATTTCAAAATTAAATATTTTTTAAGTACCAGTTAATAACAAGTAAAAAAGCTGTAAGTTCGGCTGAGCCGAACTTTTAATACCCTCCACCATTTGGTACAAATTTGTCAATTTCCAAAAACAATCCGTTAAAAATTTTGTTAAAATCTTAAAAATACCGAATGCCTATACGACGACGTGGACCTGCATAGGCAATCTTTGTCATAAGCTATTACAATATTTAAATGCGAAACTTGAAGAAAAATCTGTTTATAATGTAGCTAAAATCATCAAAATACCGAATATAGGGGGTACCGTTATATGGGGGCTATACGAAGACGTGGACCTGCACAGACAATTTTCTGGCATGGGCTGAAGTATCCATTACGAACTTCACAATCCCGGTAAATAATGTCGCTAAAATCATAAAAATACCGAATATCGGGGTGTACGGTATATGGGGGTTATATGAAGACGTGGACCTACATTGCCTATTTTCTGTTTTATGCTGCAGTATCTATTACGAACTTCAAATACCACATTTGAAACAATTCCAGTGAAAAATGTCGCTTAAATCATCAAAATACCGAATATCGGGGGGTACCGTTATATGGGGGCTATACGACGACGTGGACCTACATGGCCTATTTTCTGTTTTATACTGCTGTTATCTATTACGAACTTCAAATACCAAATTTGGAACGATTCCAGTGAATAATGTCGCTAAAATCGTCAAAATACCGAATATCGAGAGGTACCGTTATATGGGGGCTATATGATAACCTGGACCTACATGGACCATTTACGAACTTAACCTGCCTACTGGCAAAATATACATGTGTGCAAAATGTTAGCCTTCTATCTCAATTTGTTCGAAAGATAGCGTGATTACAACAGACAGACGGACGGACATGGCTAAATCGTCTTAGAATTTTACGCCGATCAAGAATATATATACTTTGTTGGGTCTGACATGAGTATTTCGAGGAATTACAAACGGAATGACAAAATTAATATACTCTCCATAGTATGGTGGAGGGTATAAAAATATTTTATGTGGAAGGAAGCCCATTTTTATTTTGAGAATTATAAAACAACTTTTTGAATCGGATATTTTTTTATTTCTATGTCCATTAAATTTTCTTGCAGATCATCCTGAGTAGAAGAGGGATTCAAATAAAATACATAATTTAAATAAAAGGATGCAACGCTGAATTACTATCTGATTGCAAGGATACATAGTGTTGTTATTGTCTTTGGTGGCAATGCATCAGAGCTTTGGTATATTCTTCCAAATCATAGCCTTTAAATGAGTATACATACAACAAGTCTGAGAATAATTTGCATTCTCATAATAAAATACATGGTAATTGTTTCTCCATTCTCTGTTGTTGCTTGCAATGCAAGTGCCAAGAAGTTTATGGACCTCAAAGAAGACTGTAAGGTTTTGTATTCAGATTTTTGTGCTCCCATTTGCAAATTTGTTTTGTTTGGCGTTATCATTTGTTATGCCCATTTTTTATTTACTTATTTTCTTCCTCTTCTTCTCAAAAATTCTGGTTGTTGTTATTTTATGATTGCAATCAACCTCGATGGAAGATGATTTTAAAATCAGGAATTATTTGTTAGGGGTACACAGAACAGAAAATGTGGTTATCCCTGAACCTTTGTCTCGTGCTAAAAGAAAAAAAACTACACAACAAGAAGAAGTATCATTCCAAAGAATGGTGGGTCCCTCGGTTCGCGAGTGTGTGTGTGCATGGGTCGTCCCTACTCTGTTGTGCAAAACCAATTTCCTACTTTGATTCCCTTCTTGGCAACAGGGTGATATGCCTTTGCAAATTTTCATATAATTCCACATTACGCTCAACTCTTATCCCTCCTCTGGCAGCAAACAATTTGTCTGTCCTCTAGTCTGTCCACCAGTCAGTGAGTCCGTCGTCCCTTTGATGTGTGTGATGGTGTGATTTATGCTGTGTTAGGTTAATTTTGGCACAGCTGTGCTCCTTCCTTGGCTCGTGTTTTTTTTTTCCTTTTAGCGCAATTTTTTCGCAACTTCTGCTTTCTCGTTCTCCTTTAATTATGGGTTCATATGACGTCGTCGTTGCTATCGTGCTCCTGTTACGCGAGCATATGTTTGCAAGAGTAGTAGTGCTCATGTGCTGCGCAGGGTTATTACCGAAACTCCCTTTACCGTTTTCATTTTGCACTTTATTTGCCAAAATGTTTTCTCAGTTCTGCAGAAAGCCTAAAGGAAAAAAAATTACCCTAGGTCATGGTTTCGAAATGTGTGCGAATCCTTTAGGAAAGGAATATCCTTAAGTGGTATGTGAAATATTTAAGGAATTTATTGGTGTTGGTGAAGGAATGTGTATTTTTGGATTCTTAAACCAGAGAGAAACCATATACGGGAGGTCTTTATATAAACATTTTTTAAGATAATATATAGCGTTTGTCAAAGGCATTTTTTATGAGAATTTGACCAAAAATTTGTCTATAACGGGGATTTTCTTCGGGAACCAGGAATATGTTTCCATAAAACCATCTACAGAAAAAAACTCTGAATTAATATATTTCAAACTTCATTTAAGTTTCATAGAAATACAATATTTCGGGCATCAACTTCGTTGTGTATGAGATTTCTAACTACTCAACCTCTTCCGATCATTTTTGCAGAAAATCAACGAAGATAAGAAAAACACAAAAAACGTAATGAAAATGAATCGAAAACTTTGAGACACTATAGTTTCCCAAAATGGAGTTGAAATACGTATTCGGTAAGGCGGATTTGAGGCCGAATTAAAAAATATCAGTCGGGTTTGCAAACTGATGCATACCCTACAGTCTATGTCAGTTTATTAAAATATACTTTATCCACACTTGCGTTATGATTTTGTTGACCCTCCCTTTATGACGATCCAGATTTAACTTTATATGAGATATGTCATAATTTTTGGAAGATTTTGAAATATGAGTTATCAGATATAGTGGAGAGAAATATTTTACTTCATCAAATACTGATACAAATATTGGGGAAAGCTAAAGTTATAAAAGATCAAGCATTTATTTTCTATAACTTACGAATAACAAGAACCAGAAGTGGAACGATAAATTCCAAACTCACATTTGATCACTGGGTTAAGAGAAATATTTAGATAAGTTGTAAAGAAACGCAAGTTATGAGTAATAAAATTGTGACCCTGGGTGGACCGATATGTATCATATTCACATCAGATCTTGCGTTAGTAAAAACAAGTAAAAGAGTATCAGTAGATTTCGCAGACAGATCTATACCCCCAGCTATAATTATTCCAACTGTTGACCTTTTATGGGGGAGGTACCGAAGCAATTGGCCTAATACTCACCAATGTGACTACAACGTGCCAGAATTGGACTATATCGACTACTTCCTATACTTTATATGAGATATGTGCAAATTTTTGGAAAATGTGGACATATGCGTTAGATAACAGATATAGTCGACCGCAGTATTCCATTTTTAATCCTTCATCCAATACAGATAAAAATATTGGTATATGCAAAATTTGAAGGAAAAAACATCCTATTTTATGCGCTGACTTGTTTCGCAAGTTATAACAGATTGAGACTCTTTTTGGGTGAGGTACCCGAAGGGGTTCGCAGATAAACATCATCTTCACAACAGAGGAATGGACCGTTGGCATGTGTGAAATTGAAGAGAACAGAATGCTTACTTCGAATCTTATGATCGTTTTGGTTATTCAAAATGTTGCACCTAGTGGGGGAGGTATCAGAAGGAGTGGAGTGAATGAATCCGATTGTCATCAAATTTCACACATCCCAATATTTATATAAGCCTGGTGTTAAGATTGAATATATCGGTCCACTCCTTCTGGTACCTCTCCCACAAATGGTCGAAATTTTCAAAAATATATTTGTTTTGCACAGAAAGAGAAACGATGATCCGATCTTGCTCCAACTTAGCTAATACTAATATTTGCGTCAGTGCTAGGTCTGGTGCGAAAACGAACAATATCGGTCAACTCCTTCTGGTACCTCCCCAGCAAAGGCTCAAAATTTTAAATAATTACAACTCTCATAATATGTGATGTAAGAGTCCAATTGTCTTCAAAATGCATACATCCCAATATTTATATTAACCCAAGCTCTGGTGTTAAGATGGAATATATCGGTCTACTCCTTCTGGTACCTCCCCCACAAAAATTTCGAAATTTTCAAAAAAAAATATTTTTTGCACAGATAGAGAAACGATAATCCGATTTTGCTCCAACTTTCCAAATCCTAATATTTGCGTCTGTGCTAAGTTAGGTGAGAAAATTCACAACAGCGGTGTGCTACGCTCCTTCTGGTACCTCCCTCACAAACGCTTAAAATTTTGAATATCCATGAAACTCATAAAAAGCGAAATCTACATCTGATTCCATTCCAGATATGGTACATCTAAAATGTTTCCATCAACACAAGATCTGTTATAAAGATGGTAGAGATTGGACCATTTCTTTTGCTAACTGCTCCACATAGGGTTCAAGATGTTTAACCCTTTCAGTGTTTTTTGTCAAATATATTTGACATTTAAAAGTACTCTCTTTCTTTGCCATTCTTTGTTTTTCTTACGAACCGTTATTTTTGATATTTTTTAATAACAGACACGTTCGTTATTTAAAAATATTGCAGTTATATTCTATTAGTTTCGTTTTCGAATTTCTGAGCACATTTTAGTAAATTAGTACGGAATTTCAGATTTTTATCTCGACAAAAATTTTCATTGACACTGAAAGGGTTAAAAACAAAACGCTCAAAGAAAGCGAAATAAGAATCCAACTCTCTTCAAATTTCACATACACAAACATTTCTGCTAACGCAAGATCTGCGAACCCCTTCCACTACCTCACCCACAAAGGGACACAATTTTCAATACTTTTATCTGTCATAAGTTGCGAAACAACTCAGCGATTCTTTGCAACTTGCTATATCTAAATATATGTCTCTCAACCAGAATCCTGAGATAAATGTGGAATTTAAGATTTCCCAGGATCAAGAGTTTGAAAATTCATAACAGAAGTCAAAATATGTTTAAATAATCGAACATTGGCTGAGGGTATACATCTGTCGTTATTTGTTTTTTTTTTTTTTTTTTTTTTTTTTTGAAATTGTTGACATTTTTTGGGGGAGCTACCAGAAGGAGTGGACTGATATTGCCCATCTCCAAACTCGATCTAAGTTTGATAGTAATATTACGATGTACCAAGTTTGGATCAAATCCGATACTTCGTTCGAGAGTTATCGTGCACATCAGCCAGACAGAGAGACATCGCTAGATCGACACCAAGTGTCCTGAAAACCGTAATTTCCAGGATGCACGTTTTGACCGTATCAAAAGATACATACCCTCTCTAGCCATATGAGTGAGGGTATAATTAAACGGGGCCTTGCAAATTTGTGAAATTAAATCGAATTCGAATATATAGTGGAAAATTAATAAAAAAAAAAATAAGAAGAATGTTCCTATCTACCAAAAACCTAAAATTTCGAATAAGGATTCCGTAGGAGAATATATAAAAATTATGTATAAATATTTTACCAAGTTTCTGCATATGAAATTCGACATCATCAAATACTTAAAATCAGGTGGTACGTCTCCCCATGGTTGCTTTACTAAATCGAAAACAGGTTAACAGTGTTAATATCCTCCAAGAATGCACATCAAAATACAATAAAATGGATATTATTTTTAAATTATAGCTATCTATTGCGAGTTTAAAATACAAAATTTGGAAAAAAAAAACTTCGTGAAAAAATGAGGCTAAAATAATTAAAATATGGAATATCGAGAGGTACTGTATGTTATGTTGGTATGTTGACCGACATGGCCTATTTACAAAATTGACCTGTCTACTAGCAAAATTCAAATATTTTAATCTTTTATCTCCAGGCGATCGAAAGATCGCTTTACTACTTTGTATGAAAGAGAATTTTCAATGGGTTTCAAACGGAATGACAAAGTAATAATATCCTAGTATGATGGGGGAATATAGATATGCATCAGATAAATACAGTCAAGACTCCCTTCTTTATATGGTGAAAAATGTGTGTACATTCAAAATTTCAATATCTTTTGTTACAGAACAAATTTTTCTTTCTTTCAAAATAACAGATCCTAATGCTAAACGTTATGGTCATTATTTCAAAAGAATTAATGGATTATATTTAAATTGCATGTTTTACCCCCCAAAAGGAAAAAATTGTTTTCAATTTCCTTTAACCTCAACGACCCCATGTAATGTTTTGTTTACAGAGAATATTTTTCAAAATAAATGAAAATAATAGAAAACAATATTTACAACTCCCTTCTTAACAAAAACAAATCATCAGCGGAAACAAGTTGGCTCATTAACAAGTTTTGAACAGAAATCTTGTTCTGCTTGGTGCCGTTCATTCAATGCTTAGTTATTTAGCTTTTGTCCTAAGCTTTGTGACGATGACGAAGAACGACATCGTCCTTCAATGCCTGGTTTGCCGCCGCCAGTCGCAGTCTTTTGTCGTCTTGTTTTGCTCCTCAAGAGGTCAGTGATCATGAAAACATTGTTGGTTTTTTCAATGTAAGCTGGAAAGAAAAAGGATGCTGGTTGTTGGTTTTTTTTTTTTTCTTAACTGAATAATAACAACAACACAACAAAGCCAGCACATTGCAATTGAATAGAAGCTCATTTGTTAAAATAAGCGCGCGCGCGGCAAATTCTATTTCCCTCCTCCAGATTTTTATTCTTTTTTGAATTGGTTTTGCTTCTCTGGTTCTGGCTTTACTAGAAACTACAATAAACATAATAAATCTATAAGGAGACAGACAGGCAGAGAGGAGGAAAGAGAAGCTGTATATTTCAAGTTCTTATTGTGTTCGGTTTTGTGGACAACATATAGAAAATACAGGTTCCTTCCTTGGGGAGGGGAGGGGAAGGAGAGAAAGCTTTTGTCCCAAGTTCTCCCCTTTTTGCTGTGGAAGGTGAGGAAATCTCAGACAATGTTAGAGGAATTATTGGCGCAAAGCGGAACAGGTTTTTCTGTGTTGTCTAGTGGCGCTCTTGCTGGAAGGGAATGGAGGGAAAAAAAAACTACCTGCCATTATTCTAAGGAGTTTGTTGAGAGAAGTGGTTTCTAACATTTTAAGAGGATAATAGAAGAGATAAGGATGTGGCCGAACACACAAAAGGATCAATTAAATGATAATGATTTAATTAAAAGACGGATGTTGAAAATGGAAGGATTCAAGTTCCGTTTCGTAAAGTGGGATAAATAAAACTGTTAGAGAAAACCGTTGGATTTTTATACCCTTGGCCATATGGCTACAGAGCCTCATCGGAATAAAACATTCGTTGTCCAGCAGTTTGTAAACAAACAAAATGATCGTGTTTACTTTCAAAAGAGGTCAACTGAAAATGTGCACCTTCGGTTGGCCACCAGAACTCAAGCGCCGGCCATGGTGTTGGTGTGGGCCACCATACCAGCCGATGGTCGCTCTCCGCTCGTAATAATCGACCGTGGCATCAGAATAAATTCCGTAAAGTGGGGTAAATAAAATTGTTAGGAAACCTATTGGATTTTTATAGCCACAGGGATATGGCTACAGAGCCTCATCGAAATAGCGGTTGTGGACCCTAACTCTCTTTGGACCAAATCTATTTCAGGACATTTAGAGTCGATCTAAAAGTGTCCATCCGACTGGCTGGCAAAGGGAGTATTCGATTTTATCCAAACTTGGCACATCGTGATATTATTGTCCAACGTAGATCGAGTTCGGAGATGGGCAATATAGGTCCACTCCTTGTGGTACCTCCCACACAAAAGTTCCACATTTTCATAGAAAATAGTTTACCTCATAAAAACAAGAAGGTTCAACTGTTTTAGCTCAAACTTAGCAAATCCCAAACATTTTTATCAGTTCTAGGTTAGGTGTGAAAATTGACTGTATCAATCCACTCCATCAAGTACCACCCCACAAAGGGTCAAAATTTCGAATAATTACAACTCCTATAAAATGTGAAATAGGAGTCCGATTCCCTCTTCAAATTTCACACATTTCAATATTTTTACCAACACAAGATCTGGTGTGAGGCTGACATATATCGGCTAACCCCCTTGCGATACTTCCCCCCAAAATTGGTCAAAATTTTGAATAACCATGACGCTCATAAAAGACAAAATGAGCATCCGATTATTTTCAAACGTGGCACATTCTAATTTTTCCACCAATACAAGTTTTAGTATGGAGATGAGATATATCCACCTACTCTTCTGATACCTCCCCCACAAAGGGTCAAAATTTTGAATAATTAACACTCCTACAAAATGTGAAATAAGCGTCCGATTATCTTTAAATATCACACATCTCATTATTTTTATTAACACAAGATCTGGCGGGAGATGGAATATATCAGACCCCTCCTTCTGGAAACTCCCCCAGAAAGGGTAAACATTTTGAATAATTATATATGTCATAATTTGGGAAATAAATCGACCCACTCCTTCTGGTACCTCCCACACAAAGGTTAAAAAATTTTCAATAAATTTAACATCTATAAAATGTGAAATAAGTGTCCGATTCCATCTTCAAATTTCGCCCATCTCAATATTTTTACCAACACCTGATCTGGTATGAATATGAAATACATTGGGCAACTCCTTCTGGTACCTCCCCCACAAAGGGTCAAATGTGAAATAAGAGTCCCAGGTACTTCGAATTTCACAAATCCCGAATTCGAATTACCAACACAAGACCTGGTATCAAGGACAGATAGAACGGACCACTCGTTCTGGTACCTCTCCCACAAAGGGTCAAAATTTTGAATAATTATATTTCTATATAATTTGCGAAATAAGCACTCCATTCTATTCAAATTTCATACATCCCAATATTACTACTAACACAAGACTTTGTGTGAAGATGAAATATATCGGCCCACTCCATCAAGTACCTCCTCCACAAAGGGTCAAAATTTGGAATAATTACAACTACTACAAAATGTGAAATAAGCGTTCGATTATCTTGAAATCTCACAAATCTCATTATTTTTATTAACAAAAGATCTGGTGAGGAGATGGAATATATCAGCCACCTCCTTCTGGTACCTCCACCACAAAGTTGTCAAAATGTTGAATAATCGTCTGTCTTATAGAATGTAAAATAATCGTCCCAGGTACTTTAAGTTTCACACATCTCAATTAATTTGCCAACACAAGACCTGGCATCAAAGAGAGATAGAACGGACCGCTCTTTCTGGTACCTCCCCTTCAACGGATCAAAATTTTGAATAACCCAGAAGCCCATTAAACGCGACATGAGCCCATCGATCTGATTCTTTTCAAGCGTGGCGCATCCTAATATTTCCACCAACTCAAGTTTTAGTATGGAGATGAGATACATCCGCCTACTCCTTCCGGTACCTCCCCCTCACAAGGGGTCAAATTTTTAAATAATTTCAACTCCTATAAAATTTGAAATAAGAATCCGATTCCGTATTTAAAGTTCACACATGTCAGTATTTTTACCATCACCAGATCTTGTATTGAGATGGACCACCACACCTTCTGGTACCTCCCCTACAACGGGTCAAAATTTTGTATAATTGTATCTCTCATAAAATGCGAAATAAGCGTATGATTCTTTATTAACTTCGCATATTTTAATGTTTCTACTAACACAAGATCTGATTTGGAGCTGATAGATATCGGACAACCCCTTCTAATACCTCCCCCAATCCCTTCTGATACCACCCCATAAATCGTGAAGAAAGTAGTCGATATCTGGTACGTTGTAACCTTTATATCATACTAAGGTCAGAAACGAAATGGACAATGATGGTCCTCCCTCTCCTTCGGAATTTCCCCCATTAAAGGGTCAATAATTTGAATAATCATAGCGCAAGGCTGGGGGTATACATCTGTCGGAAAAACCGAACGATACCAATTCACTTATTGAATTAGGAATCTTCTCTTGGGTAAGCGAACTCAAACCAAGATAAAGTTTGATCAAAATATTACGGTGTGTAAAGTTTTAACCAAATCACAGACAGATGGACGAACAGACGGACATGGCTAATAAATCGACTTGTGCCATGCCCAAATTTCATCCTAGGAGTCCTGGGGTCTCAAATCGTTGTTTCGACGAGACATATTTTGAACGTATCCACTGATATATACCCTCTGTAGCCATATGGCTGAGAGTATAAAAAACTGGGTATTATTTTTCTCGAACCTAGAGTAGACATCCACTACTCCAAGTCAGGCCCAAATTGAGCCTATGAACTAAACATTGCCAAATAATTTACAAAAATTGCCTGCTTTATTAAAACTTCCAAGTGTAGCACCCAAAGCCAACTTGCATTGCAACGGAGCAAATGCATTGATTTCCCCCTAAGGTAGATAAATTAAAAATAGTTGGCAAAGAAAAAACAATAATCGTAAATAAATCTAAACAATTCATGCCACAAGACATTTGTTCAAAGTCAGCGGCCGGCAGTTTGTCGTTTTGAGCGCACTTTTTTTTTGATTTCTGCATCTGCCACTACCACCACCAAGACGACGACGAAACGACCATCAGGCAAAATGTGAATCGCTACATCAACGTCTTTAAGGCCTGGTGGTGGTGCTGCTGCTGCCACCATCCACTATTGCCAATGTGGATGGTGGCAGCTAGCTAGTTGTATAGCTCCTGCTGCAACTCTAGCGCCGTGATTTCCCCCCAAAGAAACCGAAAATAAGAAACACGGTTTGCAACAACTACAGGAGAAGAAACCAAGGGATCAGACAAATGTTCATCAAGATCTTAATGTTTGGCGAAATGAAATGAAATTCAATTGATATTGTACACAAGGCAAAAGCAGCAGCAACAACAATAACAACAATAACCATAAACACCCTATGCAAGAGTTCTAAGGAGTTTCTCCTTTTAATGGTTGTGATTACTTCCTTTGGTTCTTTTGCTCTGAGGTAGCTCCTTCGGAGGAATGAGCTAAAGCAATGTGCCAATAGGAGGGAAGTTATATCAAATTTAGTTAAACCGCAAAAAAATGCGTCCTTAAAAAATGGATTTTGCGAAAAAAGATACACCACGACTCCGAAAATCAGGACTACGAAATCGAGCGATTTGTGGTCACACCCAGACTGTGGAACCATCCAATCCATACAATTTGGGTCAACGTGGATAAAGTTTGAGGCTATATCCAAATGAGAACCGATATCAATAAAACTTGGCAGAGCTTATTTTTTATTGGTAGGATGTGCCGAAATCTATCCCATTTGAATGAATATTGCACATATGGCGCACAATAAAATTTAAATCGGCCGAAAAAATATATGGCATAATATATAAAATATATGTATATTGGATAAAGATATGTATGGGAGCAATATGCAAATCTTAACCGACCTTGATGAAATTTGGCAGAGGTCTTCTGGGGTGTATCTGGTTCGAATTATCACTCCTGTGGAGTGTATACATACGAATGTTAGGAATTTAAACCCCAAATCGGTGGGAAAATATATATGGGAGCTATAGCTATATCTTAACCGATATCTGAACAAAATTTGAAGCACTTAAACGTGTGGCGCAGAAAAAAATATTAAGCAATATGTGGGGGAAGTACCAGAAAAAATGGTCCGATCTCTACCACCTTTATACTAACCTTGTGTTGAGGGAAATATGTAGATGGGCCAAGTCTAAATGGAATCGGATGAGTATTTCGCGTTATATGAGCTTCAAAGATATTCAAAATTTTAACCCTTTGTAGGGCAGGTACCAGAAGGAGTGGACCGATATATTCCGTCTTCACACCAGACCTTGAGTTATTAAAAATATTAAATATCGTCCTCTTACATCACATTTTAGAAGAGTTATAATTATTCAAAATTTTGACCCTTTATGGGGGAGGTACTTGATGGAGTGGAACGATATTCTACATTTTCTCACCTGACCTAGAAGCGATGCCAATATTAAGATTTCTCTTCCTGTGCAGTATTTTTTTTTTTAATTTTGACCTTTTGTGTTGGAGATGCCAAATGGAGTAGACCAACTCTGCCCACCTCCGAGCTTGATCTAAATTTGACAATAGTTGTACGATGTACCAAGTTTGGACCAAATCGGATACTCTTTTCGACGGTTATCGTGCGCACCAGCCAGACAGACGGGCAGCATTAGATCGACTCCAAATGTCCTGAAACGGATTTGGTCCAAAGAGACCTAGGGTCTAAACCATTATTTCGATAAGGCACGTTTTGGCCGTATTTGGCCAAATGGCTGAAGGTATATGTAATCATAAAATTGGGAAGATTGTTCCACGTTTAGGCAAAGTCCCCCCATATGACGGTACCCGCCGATTTAAAGAGATTTGAAGATTTTAGGTACTTTTTTAATTGAAATTGACTGAAATTTGAATACCCTCCACCAAAGTCCGAAAACTACCACTTATTTGAAAACCGTTATATGGGGGCTATACGAAGACGTGGACCTGCTTACGTTTTTTTTTCATATGCTGTAGTACAAATTACAAACTTTAAATGCAAAAATCTTAAAATATCAAATATCGGTAGTCATATGGGGGTTATACGAAGACGTGGACTTGCACACGAATTTTGTACTACAACCCACATTATCTTCCAAAAGGAAATTTGAAACAATTCCGATGAATGCTGCTGCTGAAATCATCAAAAATACTATCGGAAGGTACCGTCGTATGGGGGCTATACGAAGACGTGGACCAGCTTAGACAATTGTTTGTCAATTCCTGTAGTACCCATTAAGAACTTCAAATACGAAATATGAAACAGTTCCAGTGAATAATTGTGCAAAAATCTTAAAATGTCAAATATCGGGAGGTATCGTCATATGGGAGTTATACGAAGACGTGGATCTGCATACGATTTTTTTTTGCCATAGGTTGAAGTACGCATTAAGATCTTCCAAAAGGAATTTTGAAACAACTCCGATTAATGCTGTTGCTGAAATCATCAAAATACATCAAGAATACTACGGAAGGTACCGTCATATGGGGGCTGGCTATACGAAGACGTGGACCTGTTTACGAAAATTTTGTCATATGCTGTAGTACCCATAATGAACTTCAAATACGAAATTTGAAATAATTCCGGAAAATAATGTCGCTAAAATCATGAAAATATCGAATATCGGGACTATATGGGGGCTATACGAAAACGTGGACCGACATGGCGCATTTACGAACCTAACGTGCCTACTGGTAAACTATGCATGCATGCAAAATGTTGGCCTTCAATCTCAATTCGTCCGAAAAATTGCGTGATTACAACGGACAAGCGGACAGACGGAAGGACATCACTAGATCGTCTTAGAAGAATACGCTGATCCAGGCTCTATTATGACTATTTCAAGGATTTGCAAACGGAATGAGGGTATTTTAATAGCCATCTGTAGAATATAAATAGTTTTGACACCAAAGCAAACACTATTACTCTCATTATCATACCATCCCTCGTTCTCGTATCCCTTCCTAGTTTTATGACTTTTTTACTTCTTTTTATGGGTGAAGCCTAACAGAAAATAATAAACCAAAATAAAAACAATGCAATTGAAATCGGCAGGAAAACAAATTTTTTTATGAGAAATGAAAACCAAGAGATTCCGAAAGGTGAGATGCTACGAAAGTAGCTGAGGAAAAAACGGCAAATGAGTGCCAGATATACCAGAACAACAAGAATGAATATCGAACTTTAAACAAAAAAAACCAACTCCACAATGCAGGACAAGGGAAAATAAGTTTCCTTTGGAGAAACAAGGCCTGTAGAGGGGTGAAAAATTGCACACATGAGAAAATGCACCAATAATCGGAAAAAAAAAAATGAATTACATTATGAAAATCATAATTGAATTTATGAACGTACGTTCCAAGTTGTGGAGAATGCATTTCAAGCACATTTGCCCAATTGAGTGTTGGAAAACATCAGGGGTTTTCCCTCTTTTAGCAGCACGGCTTCCTCTTGCCAAATCAGCTGCTCTCAAGTATTAATGTGACATTTGCCAGTGGGCTCCTAGCCACAATATCATTAGGTGGGCATTGTCGAGAGAGAAAAAAGTCAGTTTGTCATTCCTTTCCTTCGGCAAGCCCTTCTCAAAATTTCCGGCTAATCAAAGATCTTTCCTCCCTTGATTAGCCAGCCCCTTGACAAGGCAACTAGTAGTATTGGCCATATTATAACATCAACATTGGCTTACATCAATGACTTTTGCAAGACCATTACAATGCCTCGCCTAACTCGCTTTCTATAGGCCATTAGGGGCAAGACAGACACCATCTCTCTGGCCGTATTTTCATTTTTGCAGCTTTACCACCTTTGGATCAACAACATCTTGGCCGTTTGGCTGACTGACCCTACCGACCATTCTTTCTTGGCTGACCATCCACAACCCAAAATAGAAAATAAGAAGCAACTCCAGCTTCTTCTATTGGACTGGAAGGTGTCAAAAGACACATATTTCAATAATTATTTCGGTATTGTTTCCATGGAGCTGCTGTTGTCGCCTTTGGCTTGGACATCCTTTTGTTTAGCTTCTATTTTCTTCCCGTAGAACGCACACACACACCGGCTCAAACAATTGGCTTAAGTCTTTGTTTTGTAATTTGCGGATGGCACGCGTCCTAACATCCTTATTCCCGATACAATGGAACAACAACAACAACCTGCAGATACACACACGCACATTACATACTCTCTCTCCCCCATCCACATTCTACATAGCGATCGAGCGATCGCTCGACCAAACTAATTGGCAATTGTAGGAATTCTTAGTTGGCCAAAATAATAACAACAACAACAATACTACACATCATCAATACATTGTTCCTTGGAGACAACTGCGCCTTCCTCGATTGTCGTCCTACCACCTTCATCATCATTTTCTCCTTGCAGGCATTATCACCTGGTTCTGATTACTTTAGAGAGTAGCTGGCTGGCTGGCGTAAGTAATGAATGTCTCGCTAAGGGCAAACACACAAAACAACAGAGGATACATTATTTTCAATTTCATCGTTGCATCCTGCCTGTCTAATGCCATGATCATTGCGGCAGTATTTGTCACGCCTTTCAAAAACATTTTTTTTGGCAACTGCTGGCAAATATCCATTCTTGGCTTGTGCTACAATTTTCGATTTTTTTTTTTTTGGCAAATATTTATTTGGTAACAAACAGCTGATGACATAGATCAGCGATCGGTGATCCATTGATCGTATTACGTGGTTAAAGGGGGACTGGCTGACTGGCTGGCATTGTCGTTTTAATTCGATTAAAAAACAAAGAATATATATGCCATGATAACTTTCCTGCCAGGTGATGGCAAGAAGGAAGGATTTTTTGCCAAAAAGAAAAAGGATTGAAAAAATGAAAAACGATTCGTTTTAATTTCTTTATTTTTCAAGGCTGAATAACGGATACAAGGAATTGAGTCTCTAGGGGAGGTTCAATTTTGGGGATCCTGACAATTACCGACGTAGCCAAGTGGCAAAAAACAAGTAAAAAACTGTAAGTTCTGCTGAACAAAATTTTTAATACCCTCCACCATCTGAAACGAATTTGGTAATTTTCAAAAATAGAATCCGTTAAAATTCGGTTAAAATACCGAATGTAGCCGTTATATTAGTGTATATACGAAGACGTGGACCTGCACAGAATTCCTGACATAGGCTGTAGTATCCATTACGAACTTCAAATACCAAATTTGAAACAATACCGGTAAATACAGTCGCTAAAATCATCCAAATACCGAATATTGGGTGGGGCAGTTATATGGGGGTTATATGAAGACGTGGACCTGCACAGACAATTTCGATTCGATATAAGGAGGTAGTTTTGGAAATGTGTACTCATGTATACGAACAGTACTAAACGGTACTAAATTTAGTAAAATTTAAATTTGGAGTTACGGATGGAGCTGGAAACCTGAAATTTAAAAATAACATTACTGGCAAGAGAGTAGGATTGGGTTGCGATGAGTACTAAGTGGTAATTCGAAATTCGGTACAATTGCAATTTGGGTGAACTGAAAGGGCTGCAATGCTTAAATTCGGAAATAAGATTACTATAATTAATTTTGGAAATTAGTACTTATGTGTACTAAATTTAGTAAAATTGAAATGTCAGGAGAACAGGTAGAGTTGGAATCCTGAAATAAGATTTGTAACTAAGATTTCTATTGAATTGTATGATGTGGGTTGCTTTGCAAATTTGTACTTATGTGCACTAAATGGTACTAAATTTGGTACAATTTCAATTTAGGTGGAATGTCTGGAATGTTGAAATTTGGAAATAAATTACTATTACATTGCCGAATTGGGGTATAAAGAAAGTTTTGGAAATTCGTACTTATTTGTACTAAATAGTACCAAATATGGTACAATTTAAAATTAAGGAGAACCGACCGAGTTGGAATCCTGAAACTTGGAAATAAAATTTCTTTTGGATTGTACGACGTGCGTAGTTCTGGAAATGTGTACTAAATGGTACTAAAATTGGTACAATTGTGATTTGGGTGAACCAATACAGTTGGTATGCTGAAATTTGGAAATAGGATTTCTGTCGGAGTGTAGGATAGGAATATGGAGGTAGGTTTGGAAATTTGTACTTATACGAACTAAATTTGGTACAATTTGGATTTGGACGAATAGATAGAGCTGGAATGCTGAAATTTGTAAATAATATTACTTATGTCTTTCACGAAAAACTTTTGGAAATTCATACTAATGTGTACTAAATGGTGCTAAAATTGTTGCAATTTAAATTTTTGGAGAGCCGGAAGAGTTTGAATTCTGAATTTTGGAAGTTAGATTTCTTTTGGATTGTTTGATGTAGGTAGTTATGAAAATTTGTACTTATGTTTACCAAATGGTACAATTTGGATTTGGGTGAAACAATAAAGCTGGTATGCTGTATTTTGTACTAAATTTGCTACAATTTGGATTTGGATGAACAGATAAAGCTAGAATCTCGAAATTGGGAATTATAATTACTGTTGGAGTGTAGGATTGGGGTGTGTAGGAAGTATTGGAAATTCGTACATGGTACCAAATTTGGTACACTTTGGATTTGGGTGAACTGATAGGGGTGGAATTCTGAAAGTTGGAAACTAGATTTCTACGGAATTGTATGATGCAGGTTATTATTGAAATTTGAACATTTGAGGACTAAATGGTACCAAATTTGGTATAATTTGGATTTGGGTGAACCAATTGAGCTGGCACATGTAATTTGGAAATAAGATTACTGTCGGAGTGCAGAATAGGGATATGGAGGTAGTTATGGAAATTTGTACTAATGTGTACTAAATGACACTTTGGTAATTTGGTACAATTTGGATTCACCCAAAGATTCAATAGAGGTTGTATGCTGTAATTTGGAAATAAGATTACTTTCAGAGTGTAGAACAGGGATATGAAGGTATTTGTGCTCATATGTACTAAAATTTACTAAATATGTTACCATTTGAATTTGGGTGAAAATATAGAGCTGGAATCCTGAAATTGGGAATTATTATTACTGCTTGAGTGCAGGTTTATGGTAGGTAGTAAGTTGTTGAAACTCGGGCCTATGTGTACTACATGGTACTAGATTTGGTAAATTTTGCATTTGAACTGATAGGGCTGGAATCTTGAAATTTGGAAATATGGTTTTTATTGGATGGTATGATGCAGATTGTTATGGATATTTGTACTTTTGTGTACTGTCTGGTACTAAATTTGGAACAAATTGGAATTGTGGTGACCCAAAAGAGCTGGAGTTCTGGGATAGTGTAGAAATCCTGAATTTTGAAAAGGATGTCATTGTTGGTGATTGTGGCTGAGAGAAGGAACTAAAATGCGAAATGTCACAACATGTGCGGTTGGATGTTGGGATAGATATTGAATTTTAAAATTTTCTATCGGGGTTACTGTTAGTGTCTAGCGTGGAGAGAAGGACGTGGTTTCGGAAATGTGTACTATAAATGTACGAAAAGCACTTAATTGGTACTATATTTGGTTTTAGGTGAAGGGATAGAGATACAATTCTGAAATTCGATATTTAGATAACTGTTGGTAATCTGTGCTTGAGATTTGGGTTTGGAAATCCGTACCAAAGTTGATCGAAAACTACTAATTCGGTATTGGCTGATGGGAAAGTGCTGGAATCCCGAATTATATAAAGATGTCACTGTTGGTGTCTGTGGTTGAGAGGAGCTGGTTTTGAATATGTGTACTATAATTGTACTAAATGGTACTAAAATTGGTAATGGGGGAAATTACAAAGCTAAAATGCTGAAATTTGAAATTAAGGTCACTGTTGGTATCTGAAGTTAAAATTGTTTTGAAAATTTGAGTGGAAATTCGAGCAGTGGACCATACATTCCATCTACACACAAGACCCTGGGTTAATAAAAATATTGTGGTATGTGTTATTTGAAAAAAATCGGCCTCTTACAACACATTTCATAAGAGTTATAATTATTCAAAAATTTGACCCTTTGTGGGGTGGATACTTGATGGAGAGGACCGATATTGTCCATATTCGCACCAGACCTAGTAGTGTTGCAAATAATAGGATTTACAAAATTGAAAATAATCGGATTATCCTTTCTCTTTCTGTGCAGAATATTTTAAAACTTTTTTGAAAATTTCGACCTTTTGTGGGTACCAGAAGGAGAAGACCGATATTGCCCATCTCCGAACTTGATCTACGTTTATAATATATTACGGTGTACCAAGCTGGACTAAATCAGAAAATACCTTCGAAAGCTATCGTGCGCACCAGCTAGTGAGACGGACGGACTCCAAAGGTCCTGATACGGATTTGGTCCAAAGAGACCTAGGGTCTAAATCCCTAAATTGGACAAATGTATATGGGAAAAATGTTCTATAGAATTCAGTCAAAATGTTAACACTTCCCTCATAAAGTGATAATAAGGAATAAGTTCGTTATTTTCCATTATTGATTATGTATATAATTTAATTGCATAACCAAGAAATATAAAAGCAACGTTAATTCCATTTCCAATTCCAAATTGTTCACATTTGCATTAAAACAAAAAAATCAATAACTTCCTTTGCAAAGAATCAAAAGTTCCAACTTTGCGCAAAGAGCTAAACAACTAGACAATGGAATAAAATTGCATTTCAATACAAAGTGATTTATATTTTCCAAATTCAAGAGCTGACATCCTTTGTTTGAGACGTCAAAAGGGATAAAGGCAGACGCAACGCCTCTAAGTATTGCATTATTTTCGATTGTTAAATTAGCAGAGGTGTTGGGCATAATTTCGACATCTAATTAAGAACCTTAGGTGGTATCGAGTCTTCTAACCCAGCCCCTTGCAAGGACAACACATTACTTTTCTGGGAATTCTCAGAGTTGCGAATCGCATTCAGCAGCACAAAAAAGAGGTCTCGCATAAATCAATGAGAATCCATTGAAATATCGAAATTCCCTGGGCTTCCGCAATCCGACTAATTGCATTAATCACCCAGCAACACATGAGAGTGTGAAAGAAATGCAGTGGCAATAAATCACAAATCAATGTAGTTCAATTGAAATAGTGCAGTTGCGGAGCCTACCATCAGTCGGTAACGTGGACAACAGAAAAAGTGGAGAAAGAAATTATTATCCGCAAATTTAAAATTGCGCAGTTATCTTGTTGCTGTAACCCTTCGTTTTGGGATTTCGAACAAAATCCTTTGTTGGGATGTCTGCTGCCTTCCAGCTTCTTAACCGCATTGGAATTTATTCGATGCAACTGAAAATAAGGAATTAAAACTTTTATTAAGGTTAGCTTCGAATGAACCCATTACAATCGCAGTTTGTATTGAAAAGTTTGCTATAATGAAATATTGTCGATTTGGGTTATCAATAGATGAATGGTAATTATGCCCTCAGCCATATGGTTATATCATTTAATACGGCCAAAATGCACCTCATCGAATAACGGTTTAGACCCTAGGCCTCTTTGGACCAAATCCGTTTCAGGACATTTGGAGTCGCTCAAGCGATGTCCGTCCTTCTAGCTGACTGGTGCACATGATAACTCTCGAAGGGAGTATCCGATTAGTCCAACCTTGATACATCGTAATATTATTGTCAAACTTAGATCGAGTTCGACGATGGTCAATATCTGTCCACTGCTCCTGGTAGCTCCCCCACAAAAAAAAAAAAAAAAATTAAAAAAAATATATTTACTGCACAGAAAGTGAAACGATAATCTGATTTTACTTCAACTTTGCATAACGTAATATTTGCGTCAGTGCTAGGTCAGGTGTGAAAATGGACAATATCGGTCCACTCTAACAAGTACCTCCTCCACAAATCGTCAACATTTTGAATAATACAACTCTCATAAATGCGATGTAAGAGTCCGAATGTCTTGTAATTTCACACATCCCAATATTTTATCAACCCAAGGTCTGGTGTTAAGATGGAGTATATCGGTCCACTCCTTCTGGTACCTCCCCCACAAAGGTCGAAATTTTGAATATCAATTGAGCTCATAAAACGAAAATTTACATCCGATTTCATTCAGACTCGGTACATCTCAATATTTCTATTAACACAAGATCTGTTATGAAGATGGTATAGATCGGACCATTCCTTCTGATAACAGCCCAACAAGGGTCAACGTTTCGAATAACCAAACGATTATAAAATCCGAAATAAGCATCCGGTTCTCTTCATATTTCACACATCCCATTAATTCTATTAACGCAAGATCTGCTGTGAAGATGGGATATATCGGTCTACTCCTTCGGTTCCTCCCCCACAAAGGATCAAAATGTTGAGTATTAATGAAACTCATAAAACGCGAAATTAACATCCGATTCCATTCAGACTTGGCACAACCCAATATTTCAACTACACAATATCTGCTATAAGATGGTAGAGATCGAACCATTACTTCTAGTATCTCCCCCATAAAGGATTACAATTTGAATAACCAAAACGATCATAAAATTCAAAATAAGCATCCGGTTCTCTTTCAAATTACACACATCACAATCATCAATCCAAGGTGTGTGTGAATATGGAATACATCGGTCCACACCTTCTAGTACTCCTCCGCAAAGGGTCAAATTATGAAATAACCAAACGATCATAAACCCAAATAATCATTCGACTCTCTTCAAATTTCTC